>NC_081414.1:570953706-571193706 GCF_030272615.1 Cryptomeria japonica | reverse complement strand
TGTTAGACTGAAATCCTTAGCTTGTCGCCAAGACAAATCCATTTTTTATCGATATGGTCTCCATCGACAAAGAAAATAACTTCGACGAGCTCCTTGAAGAGTCTTATCGAACATCAGAGTTACAATGGAATTCTAGCTTGTTGCCAAGAGTCATCAACCATTCTCCTCAGACTCTAGCTCAAACCTACCATTGACATCCAACTCAACATGAAAAAACCAGTCAGACATGGTCTCCAATAAGTCTCAAAGGTTATCGACAAGACATCTCACTTCGACAATCTCCTAGAACCGCTTTATCGAAAATGTAATGTTGTACCGAAAACTCTTTTTCGCCAAAACCAACTTATGTTACATTAAAATGGTCTTATCAAAAAAGAGTTGTGACTTTAGTAAAGTCCTTGAGATGACTTATTGAAATCACAAGCTACATCGAAATATCCATTTTCGCCAAGACTCGCCAAAGCTACACCGACATAGGGCTTGTCGGTGAAGTAACATGAATTGGCTAGCTATTTGAAGAGTCTTTATCGAACCCAAATGTTACACCAAAGCCCACAGCTCATCGCCAAGACAAATTCGTGTCTTATCAATATGGTCTTCATCGACAAAGAACATAACTTCGATTAGCTCCTTGAAGAGTCTTATTGAACATTAGAGTTGCAACGAAATTCTAGCTTGTCATCAAGACTCATCAACTATCTCATCGATGTCATAGTTCATTGGTGAGAAGCACGAGTATGACTAATCGCTCAAACTATCTGACCAAACACTAAGGTTACACCAAAATTAGTTCTTCGCCAAAACCACTCCAAAGTCTCACTAAAACGGTAATGCATTGGAGAAAGACTTGACCTCGGCTAGCTACTTGGAGAGTCTTGTCGAACTCCAAAGTCACATCAAAATCCCTTCTATACTTTGATGTCACCTAGACAGATCAGAGTCACACCAAACTTTCTAAAGGGACTAGTCCTTTATGAGAGGAGCCAAAGACCACTATGCATGCTAACTTATCATATACTTATAACAGCATCTGTCTAAGCCCCATGGACCCTACCCATATGATCAAGGGCTTGACCATACTGGGAATAGGTTACAACGTCTATAATTATGATTTCTTATTAATAATTCCCTCTTCTTATTCAGAAGGCCTATAAAATATTGATATATAAATAATATTAAGTTCATATTGCCTAATTAATAAGTATTTCTGAGTGAGGACCTCCTATAGGCCTTGTTGGTGTAAATAATTATTCATCTTGGACATTATTACACTTTACTTAAGTTTACTTAGGAAATGCATTTCATAGTAGTTTGGGTATGAGACACTTGAGTGTTTGTGCCACATTGGGATAATGTGTATAGGAGAATTTCCACCTTTTATGGTGTTGATCTTGTTGTTACACTCCACATTCAGTGGGTGATCCACCTCATGTGGACTATTATATTGTTTCTCCTACCTACCCACACCTATTTCCTACCTACCCTTGTTTCTTATTGAGCCACATGTCATATTTGTGTGCTCACATATCCCTAGCCTTGCCTATATAAGCAGGCTCATCTACATTGTATGCAATTTGAACTATTGATCATTTTCTATTGATGAGAATACAGTTTATTCTTGTCCTATATTTTATCTCTATTGTACTTTTCATTGAGCTCTTGATCTTGGCAAAATCTCACAAGGTATCAGAGCCATTAGAGCGTCATTGATTCATCTTGAAGAGGCATTATTGCGACATCAAGAAGCAGATCTAAGGAGCAACATCTTTTGGAGGCATCCTAGATCAGATCTGACCTCGTCATTGCGTCCAGGTGGCCGTTTCCATAAATTTTGGTTATAAAGTTGGCCTATTTTGGTGAGAAAATTTTTTTCGCCAATTTTGCTATTATTGTACGAATTTCGAAATTTATTTTCAAAAAAAAAAATATTTACAAAAAATATTTTTGGAAAAATTTTCGTCAAAAATTTTTCGAAAAAAAATAAAATTTTTCGTCAAAAAAAAAAAAAATTTCAAAAAAGAAAATTCAAAAAAAATAAATTCAAAAAAAAATAAAAATATTATTTTGGGGGTCCGAAGACCCCCCCTAACCCCTGCAGGTTTTGGCGGCTCCTCCGACAGCTCTTCCCGGCAGCTCCTCCAGACCCGCTACCCGCGATCCCGCCGCGCCACCCTGCAGCTGCCGCCCCGCCACGGCCCACACAGCCTCACTGGCCCCGCACCACCCTCTGCCCCACTGCCAACCCCGCCACGCAGCCTCCCACTGCGCCTCCTTGCCGCGCCGCCCTACCGACCCCACCGCTGCTGGCACACCCTCTCGCCGGCAACTCCCGTCAGGTCTTGCCTTCCGGCGACCGCTGCCGGTTCTCGGGCATTTTCTAGGCACTGCCCGCTGGTTTCCAGCGATTGCCACCAGGGCCCGCCTGTACGCCCAGTCAACAACCTAGTTGGCTGCCTAGTCACTTGCCACATCATTCTGCCAAATCAGCTTGCACAGTCAGCTTTTTTCGGCCAATCAGATCACGCCCAGTTAGCCATGAAGTTTTGGTGATAGTCATATGGCCATCAAATTTAACCCTTCAGTCCGCTGACATCATCATTTTTTCAAAAATTTTGTAGGCCCCTCTCATTGAGCTTTTTGATTTTGCAGTTCAACTTCAAATGGCCATATCTTTCTCATTTTTGCTCCTTTTTTGGTGCAATTTTTTTTGAAATGGGTTATAATTTTGTGTAATTTCACGTGGTGGAATTATTTTCTGATTTTGATGGACAAATTTTTCAGAATTCTCAGTTTTTGGTGACTATACCTATCCAATCCCCATTTCTGCAACTTCTAGGTCTTCGTTCGGGTTCATACAAACTCCTTTCCAGGTGCCGTTTTTTTAAAAAGTGCATTATTTTTTTGTCTACTCTCAGAATATGCTATTAGTTTGCAGAAATTGTGGGTAGAAATTGTACTTTCATCATATGGTCTTATTTGGCCAATTTGGTATTTGTATTGCATAGATCTATCTTTCTGATCTTTTGCTTTGAAGTTCTTAGCCTATTGGGGCAGTTGTAAAACAAAATTAGACTTTCACCTTTCCATTGTTTGCAAGTGGCCTATTGTACATGCACTACATATAAAGTGCCAAAATCATCATTTTTGGGGGGTACTTTGATTGAGTGAATTTGGGGGGGTGTTTCTTGTGCTTTTGTGCTCTTGTGTTCCTTTCTTTCTGCTGCTATGGGTTCTTCTAAGTTTCCTCTCTTAACTACTCATAATTATGCTACTTGGAAAATTGATGCATGGAGTAAACTTATGGAAAAAGGACTAACTTATTACATTGATGGAACTATTGTTGCTCTCGCTGATCCTAAGGTTGATCCAGTTGGTCACTTGGATTGGCTCACTAAAAATATCATGGCAATTGGTACCTCAAGAAAGTATGTATCAAAGGATCTCATTTTTCATATTGAGAAATGTACTCTAATCAAGGATGCTTGGCAAAAGTTTCAAGACTTGTATGGTCAAGTTGATGAGATTAGGGGATATCAAATTGATAGTGATCTCACCATGTTAGATCCCAAGAACTTTGATACTATACAAGATTATGTCACTAAGAAAAATGAGTTGAGGGCACAACTCAAAGATTGTGGCATTGATAAGAAGGATACTCAATTGATATTCAACTTGATAGGCAAGCTTCCACAAAAATATGCAACATTTGTTTCTAGTTTCCAAACCCATAGGATGACAATGGGTTCAAGCTACACAATGCCTACTTTTGATGCTTTCAATGAAATGTTGATGATGGAACAAACTAAGTTGATAAGCATGGGCATTCTTAAGGCTTCTAAGTCTCAAGCATTAGTGGCAAATCAAGGGAACAAAGGAAATCAAGGAAAGGACAACTCAAACAAGAAGAAATGACAATCAAAGCCTAAGGACAAATCATCATCCTCTCCACAACAAGGAGATACATCCTCTTCCAAGAGGGATAATTCACCAAAGAAGGAGAGACCTACTTGTGACTATTGTAAAAAGTTTGGTCATGAGGAGCATCGTTGCCATTCTATGAAGATTGATGAGCTCACACATATCATCAAAAAGCATAACATTGATTTGCCTAATGTCTACAAGAAGGATGATTCATCAACTTCCACTTCCTCACATTCAAAAGGAAAAGGGAAAGCATTCATGGCTTCTACAAGTGGGAAGACTCACTCTTTTGGGACAAGAAAAGGAAAAGCTCTATGTGCTACTATCAGTTATGATTCAGAGAGATGGCTTCTAGATTCAGGGGCTTCTCATCATATGGCATCTTCGCAGTCTATGTTCTCTACATTTGAGCCTTGCACCATGCCATAGACTTTGATGGGCAATCATACATACATGGATGTGATTGGGAAAGGATCTATTGACATTGGGGATAACTCCTTCAATGATGTGTTGTATGTACCCCACTTGACAAACAATCTCCTTTCCATCTATCAAATCACACATGGCACAACTAAGAGAGTTGTGGAGTTCACACCTGAGTCAATTTTCACTAGAGACTTGGAGACTAGAGCTATCATTGCGACTGGGGTGGTTGATCATGCATCTCGGTTATACTCCTTTTCAGATTTTGTTGATGATGATGATTTCACATTTGATGATTCTACACATGATGATCATACTTCTTGTGATGATTTAGATTTTGAGGAGAACTTTGGTCACTTGAACATGGGGATTCTCACATGTGAACCCATTCTTGAGTCTTGTATTTCATCTCTTCATATTGATATCACATCACCTATTGCACCTGATGATGCGGATAGTGCGACAATTTTGCCTTCATGTGATTCAGTGCAGCAGGATATTCATTGTCTTCCAACTTCAGATTCATGGGATGGTTACTTGACAGACATTGCAGGTTTGTTTATGGAATCCTACACTGCAGATTTGGGAGACATCATTGATGACATTCATCTTCTCTTTGATGAAGGTGATCCTTCTTCGATTGTTGCGAGGGAACACTCTGACCCTCTTGTTCATTCTCTACATGATCATTCTTTCGAGGTTGACATGATTGTGGATACTTATGTACAACAGTTGGAGGAGGTCTCTTTATTTTTTGAGGAGACATGTGAGTCTTTGGGACATGTTCTACATCCATCTCCACTAGATCTTGGAGTGCCTTTTTCAGCAGTGTGGCACAGTTTACCACCTTTGGAGGGGGTATCTTTTAGCATCGACATGGGGACACTTGAGTGTTTTTCAGAGATTCCTTTCATCATGAGTTTTTTTCATACATCTTCCCTTCATGATTGGGGAGACTTCATGGATACACCTTTGGTTTTGTTTCTTCCTAAGGGGAGGAATGTTGTTCGACGTTCGTGGAGCAGTTTTATCATACATCGAGCTTCTATCATTGGTTCAGATTCCACATTGAGGGGGGGGCTTCCTAGCTTCTCTTCTTCTCTCATATGGGGGGACTTTTTCCTCACATGGGGTTTTGTCCTTCACATACTTCTATGAGAGTTCTTTGTATCTAGTTTTCATCTCTCTTTTAGGGGAGGGTTTTTTCCCATTGGATTTTTCTCTCTTTCTCCACTTTGTGAGAGATTTCATTGCATTGGTTTTCATACATTTGTACATGGGTATCTAACATGGCCTAGTAGTCGGGACCCATCTTGCATTGCTTAGTTGCATTGTAGACTTAAGTGCATTCCCCTAAGTTGCACTTAAGGGGGGCTGTTGGTGTAAATAATTATTCATCTTGGATATTATTACACTTTACTTAAATTTACTTAGGAAATGCATTTCATAGTAGTTTGGGTATGAGACACTTGGGTGTTTGTGCCACATTGGTATAGTGTATATAGGATAATTTCCACCTTTTATGGTGTTGATCTTGTTGTTACACTCCACATTGAGTGGGTGATCCACCTCATGTGGACTATTATATTGTTTCTCCTACCTACCCACACCTATTTCCTACCTACCCTTGTTTCTTATTGAGCCACATGTCATGTTTGTGTGCTCACATATCCTTAGCCTTGCCTATATAAGCAGGCTCATCTCCATTGTATGCAATTTGAACTATTGATCATTTTCTATTGATGAGAATACAGTTTATTCTTGTCCTATATTTTGTCTCTATTGTACTTTTCATCGAGCTCTTGATCTTGGCAAAATCTCACAGGCCTGAATGTCTATTCTGGCTGAACTTCATTACCCTCTAAGGTTATTGGTAATTTTTCCTCCAATTCCCCATTCGCTTCCAGCTTTGCCAATTTGTTTGCTTTCTCATTCCCTTCTCTATAGATGTGGTTTACTATATAATCTTCAAAAGATTTGAGTAAATCTAAAGCTCTTTCTAATTGGCCATTTAATTTCCAATTTGGGGAAGTTCCCGTTCTTAGAAAATTTATAATTATGGTCAAGTCTCCTATTTCTATCTTCCTTATATTTAACTTTTTTCCTAATATTAGGCCTTCTGCAAGGGCTTGGATTTTTTCCATGTTGTTAGTGTCTATCCCTATAGGCTTATATAGACTAGCTATCTCATCTCCATTCCAAGTGTGAATTATACATCCAATACCTGAAGCACCTGGATTTCCCCTTGAAGCTCCATCAAATTTTAGCTTATATCATCCATTCCTAAGGGGTTTCCATTTGACTTGATCCCTCTTATTAGGATTATTCTTGTTACCATTTCCAATGTAAGGTGGATTTTTTAGCCCTACCATTTGTTCCTAGTTATTTAATCCCATCTTGTTAGTGCTACTTCCTTCTTTTGATGGGAGAATAATATACTATTTGTGATTTCCACTATGACCACCTTTATTTTATTGATCAAATGTTCCTCATTCATATTTTTTGCTTTGAAGATTCTTCTATTCCTTTCCTTCTAGAGTTCCCATATCATTCCTTTCCTTCTAGAGTTCCCATATCAAGATAGATGGTGCTATTGTCCATAATATACCTTATATACCTTTGTTATCTTGTGTTGGCCAACTTTGAAACCAACTTAGTAGATCATTCGACATAACCGTTGACCATCCTAGTTTATTGTATAGCCATCTCCAACATTTATTGTTGTATTGACAGTTTAACAAAAGGTGATCTACTGATTCTCCTTTGTTTTCATATAATGGACACCTTGTGGGACCCTCAAAACCTTGTTTAGTGAAACAATCTATTTCTAGTATCCTCTTTTGGAGTACTACCCAGGTAAATACACCTGCTTTGGGTAGGTGTTGGTTACTCTAGCAGAGTTTAACTGGAATAGAGTTTTCAGGATGCAGTAATTTCTTATTTAATAGGTTGTATCCTTCCTTCACACTATAAGATCCTAACTTGGATCCTGCCCAAACAAGACTATCCTCTCCTTTCCTAAATGAGATATTCCTTTCTTCTAAGAGTTTCTTAAGAGACTCTATTTCATGCCTGGTAAGGTTTAGGTTATCTAGAGATTTCCAATTCCATCCTAGGGTGGGGTCATCCTTTCGGATTTCTACATAATGCTTGACATATGTCAACCTTTCCTTAATGTGGTTTTTATTAATTTGCCCATCTAATGTTGGATAGACTCCCCAAGAGTCCTCCCAAAATAAAGCTCTGTGACCTCTTGCTATGTCCCAAGTTAACTTTTCTAAGATAATGTCTCTACTTTCTAGAAGAAAATTCCAAACCCTCGAATCTTTAGGAAGGGATGTTGTCCTGAAAATACTTGTCAAGTTGTTACTATTTAAATATTTTTGTTTTAATATTCTTACCCATTTTAGATTGGGTTCCTTATACATTTTCTAGATTAGCTTAGCACCTAAAGCCTTGCTGTGTCTAATTTAATTCTTTAGATTGACCCTCCCTTCTCTTATTGGTCTACACATTCTATCCTTAGCTATTAGGGAAAGCTTCTTCCACTCTAATGATTCATTCTAGTAGAACTTTCTCAGTTTCTTGTTTAGCTTCTCATTTACTCCTTTTGGTAGGGGGAGACAAGACATTTGATAAATTCAAACAACAAAAGTACTATTTTTAACATTATCACTTTTGTTGCTAAGGAGAGCCATTTATTCTTCCAAGATTGAAGTTTCTTGACTATCTTGGTTAATATATGATCCCATGAATTTTTGTTTCTTTGCCCCTTGTCCAGATGTAAGCCTAGGTATTTACTAGGTAGTTCTCCTTTCCTATATCCCAATATATTGCAAATTTTCAATTCTATCCAAGAGTGGAATTAAAGAAGAAGATTTCTGATTTATTATGGTTAATTGATTGTCTTGAAGCTTTAGACTAGTTTGATAGTATTTTCTTAAACATCCTATCTTCTAGCTTACTATCTTCTCCCATGAGCATGGTATCATCAATAAATTGCTAATGAGTGATAGTTTTTATACCATTAGTTACTGTGATGCCTTTAATTTGGCTATTGTTAAGGGCCTTTGAGATGGTTCTCCCTATGGCCTCTACCATTATGATGAATAGGAAAGGAGAAATAGGGTCATCTTGTCTGAGGCCTCTAGAAATTTCAAAGAAGCCTATTGGGGTTCCATTAACAAGTATTGATATTCTAAGATTGTAAATGTATTCATAAATTAGATTAATCCATTGTTTTGAAAAGACAAATGCTTCTAGACATTTGCATAGAAACCTCTAGTCTACTTTATCATAAGCATTTTTAATGTCCAATTTAATTAACATCCTAGGATTAAGATTTTGTTGAATGGAGTGTATTACTTCTTGAGCTATAGTAATTCCATCGAAGATGGATCTTCCCAGAATAAAACTTGTTTGTTCATCAACTATGATATGTGGTAGAATTGTTTTTATCCTATTTGCTAATGCTTTAGTGAGTATCTTGTAAATAATGTTGCATAGTGAGATCAGTTTGTAATCATCAAAGTTATCCCCCTACTCTTTTTTAGGGATTAAGGTTATGAAGGTATTGTTAATTTCCTTCAAGAACTTGCTCAAATTTTTGGTTGCTTCTAAGGCCTCCACCATCTCATTGCCTAAAATGTGCCAACATTTTAGGAAGAAACATGCTGGGAAGCCATCCAGTTTTGGGGCTTTATTAGGATGCATTTTTTTAGAGCTGTATGGATCTCTTGCTACTTTATCATAAGCTTTTTTATTGTCCAATTTATTTAACATCCCAGGATTAAGATTTTGTTGAATGGAGTGTATTACTTCTTGATCTATAATAATTCCATCAAATATGGATCTTCATGGAACAAAACCTATTTGCTCATCGGCTATGATATGTGGTAAAATTGTTTTTATCTTATTTTCTAATGCTTTAGTGAGTATCATGTAAATAGTGTTGTAGAGTGAGAATGGTTTGTAATCATCAAAGTTATCTGCCTTCTCTCTTCTAGGGATTAAGGTTACGAAGGTATTGTTGATTTCCTTCAAGAACCTGCCCGAATTTCTGGCTGCTTCTAAGGCCTCCACCATCTCATTGCCTAAAATGTGCCAACATTTTTGGAAGAAACATGCTGGGAAGCCATTCGGTCTTGGAGCTTTATCCAGATGCATTTTTTTTAGAGCTATATGGATCTCTGTGACATAAAATTTACTGTTTAGCATTTGATTCTGTTCTTCAGTTATTAATTTTGGAATATTTCCCAGAATTTGAAATTGGGATCTAACATCTGACGAGTCCCAGTTGTTTAGGATGTTCTTGAAATTTTTTTCAGCCTCATTGGCTATTTCCTTAGGATCTTCAATGAGAGTTCTTTCCCCATCTTTAATACTAAATAGCTTGTTAACATTTCTTCCTTTCTTAGTGTTGTTGTGAAATTTTTTTGTATTTTTATCTCCTTATATTAACCATTTTTCTCTAGATTTTTGTTTCTAGAATACTTCCTCTTTTGCTAGGATATCTTCATATTGACTCAATTATACTTTCTCTTTCTGATAACTAGTCTGGTCCATCCCTTTTTTTATTACTACCTCATTTAATTCTTCCATTTCCTTTTCTAATCTTACTTTTCATTCGAAGATGTTCCCAAAATGTTCCTTATTCCATTGTAGTAACTTCTTTTTGATAGTTTTTAGTTTTTATATAAAGCAAAAAAGTTTGGACCCCATGAATTGTTCCTCATTCCACCATGTTATATGTTATTATAGAAGTTTTCATCCCCCATCCACATCTTTTTAAATTTGAAAAGACACCTGATGGGATAGATTTCTTCTTCTATGGTTAATTGCATAAGAAAGTGATCTGAGCCAGAGTTAAGAAGATTTTTTGAGTTCAAGTTGAATGTGAAGTTTGTTAGGTTGCCTTTAAAAAAGAATCTGTCTAATTTTTTTGCAATCTGGCTGAAACCTGATCTTCTATTGTTCCAAGTAAATTTACCATTGGTAGCCTTAGTTTCTCACAAGTTGTTCTGGTTATCCCACTGCCTAAAATAAATTAAGGATTGGGGTTCCTTTCTAATACCTCCACTCTTTTCTGATAGATCTAGTATGGCATTGAAGTCTCCACCTAGAAAAATATTGCTATTACCATGTTGATTAAGGAATCCTTCTAGTTTAGTCCAAAGTTCTTTCTTCTTTTCCATCTGTATTGGCCCATAGATGTTCAACAGTAACATAGTTAAATTTATTTGTAAGCTTATGATGTTCCCCCCTAGCCAATTTTTTTTATTGCCTAGTGTTTCAAAGGATACTCTTCTAGGGTCCCATATTACTCCTAGACTTCCTGAGGCTCCTTCTGCCCTAACTGATTCCATCTCCCAAGAACCAAGTTTTCTCTTGAATAGGTCAGATTCTTCAGTATTAAGTTTAGTCTCTTGAATTAATAATACTTCAACTTTCTAGGAAAATATATCGCTCTTTATTAAGCGTTGTTTGTTATGGGAATTCATGTCCCTAACATTCCATGTGATTAATCTCATTGCTCATTGAGAAGAATCTTCTCCTTCCTTGCATTAAAAAAGGTGGTCAATTTTACTTGATCTTTTGCTAGCCCATCTTTCATTCTTAATTCATTCAATGATTTCCTACCCCTCCTCTTGAATTATTTTGCATAGTCTGGGCAATCTTTGTTTTGACAATCTTGCATTATGCCCAATTTTAGGTTCTCCTTGCTAGCCTCCTCAATCATTATTTTTCCTTCAACTGATTCTTTGTCTCCATTAGTCTGGACCAAAACTATTTCAGCCTCCTCACTTTCTCCTTCTTCAACTGCTATCATATCCCTATACTCATCCTCTTCCTCAATTACCTATTGGCATTTGACATTATAACAAACAATGGGAGATTGTTGGCATTTCAATAAGGATATTGAGAAGGTTGTTGATGATTATGGATATAACTAATTAAGGATGTTTACTGTCTTAATATTATTATTTTGTCATTGATGTCAAGAAATTGATTTTCTAATTTAGTATGATGTTTCTAATTCAGTATGATGTTGCCATATCTTGAGAAGTTTGATTTGAAGAGTATAAAGATGTCGGTAAAAGACACAGAAAGAATATGATGAATAAGGGGGTGAATAAGGTATTCAATGGGCAATTATTACTGAGTCAGACAATGATGAGATAATGATGTTTAGATTGTTTTAACATCATACATATTTTGTAAATTGTAAGGTTAATACTATACTATGTTACCGAGCAAAGAACCTAGTCGGTAAACCCTAAGGAACCTACTCGGTAAACCCTAAGGTTATCGCTATCGGTTGATGAAGGCAAAATGTCTACCGAGTGAAGTTTAGTATTTACCGAGTTGTAACCGAGCTGTAACATAATACATTAAATGGTTACATGCGTTATTTAATGAAGGAAGCTGATGAGCTAGAACTGATTAAATGATTGGTATGCCGTGCATGAAGTTTGTTAATGAATCTATGGCAAAGGAAAATCGGCATGAAGATCTAGAGCTCAGATTGAACCGCAATACCCTAGCACAAGTTCCAAGAAATGTATGCAAGTTCCAAGGAAGGGTAAAACATTTTCAGATCGAAGGATAGATTGAACCTGGTCAAAGTTTGAAGATCTGATGGCTATGATTGATCATGGGAAATGTGATCAAGGAGATTAAGCAGTTGGCGAATTGTTTATAAATAGGGAACTATTGATAAACAATGCATGCGGGCAAATGTATGCATAGGGATGCTACATAGTGATTACCGAGCATAGAATCTTGAAGACCTGTTTGAATAACAAAGTATAGAAGCCCAACAGATGGACAAGATTAGTTCTATGTCTAGATTGTATTAAGCAAATAAGAATCTGCTTTAGCATTTTAGAAGTGAAGTTGCAGATAGTTTTTTATTACTTTTATTTTGTGAAAGTGACAGAAAATGTCTTAACCGAGTGGACTTAATAGTCTTATTTGTAAAACCCTCTAGCAAGGTGACATTCTGATTGAGTGTTTGAAATCCTTTAACAAGGTCACTTCTAACAAGGTGAAGATCCTAACAGATCTAAGGGAAATCCCTTAACTGGGTCACATCTAGTAATGTGTTTGTAATCTTTAACAAGATTTGCTTTTAACCAAGCATACTCTAGAAGAGTATATTTCTTAGTGGGTCTAAAATCCACAATGGTTTTTCCCTATTTGGGTTTCCATGTCAAATCTGGTGTTATGAGGTTTATGATGTTTATATGCTTTTGAGTTTACATGTTTAGCAGTTTTGGTTATATTACTGAAGTATATGTTACCGAGGTTGAATTTGATGTTTTTATGGAAGATTAAGTTTGTATGATTCACCCCTCCCCTCTCATCTTGTTGGCTATTGGATTTGTACTTACATTAAGTATCGGAACTATCAATTGGTATCAGAGCTTTGGACTCCAGAATAAAAGTTTAAAGGTACTTGAGGCAAAGATCCAAATATGTATAAGAGGGATGCACCAAAGTTGAACAAGTCAAGTTTCTCTACATGGCAGAAAATGATGAAGCTGCACCTATCAGGAGTTGGAGAATATGCTGTATATTATCTAGAGAATGATTTCATCACACCGAGAACCTATCCATTGACAATGGAAGAGATAAAGGCAAAGAAAGAACATATCCAAGAAATGATTGAAATAAAATCTGCATTAACCGACTCAAAGTTTAATGATCTAGAAGGCTGCAATGATGCAAAGGCTATGTGGGATAAGCTCATATCAGTAAATGGAGGAGATGAACATGTTCAAAGAGAAAAAGTAGATAGTCTAAGAGGACAACTTGAATCTTTGAGGATGAATGAATGTGAGAACATAACTCAGTATAGTACAAGACTAAAGGAGATTGTCAATCAAATCAAAGGAGCAGGTGGAACTATTGAAGAAAAGGATATAACAAGTAAGTTGTTAAGAACCCTTCTACCGGCTTATGCAATCAGAGTCTCTGCAATCAATGAATTGAGGTGTGTACCTAATATGCCAGTTTCTTTAGATGCTACTATTGGTAAGCTACATGCATTTGAGTTAAGTAACTTTGATAATAGTGGATCTTCGGTAAATAAAGTTGACTCCGCATTTAGTTCTTTTCATCTTGATGAATCTAATGATTACAATGAAAGAAAGTATAAGTACTCTGATGGAGATCACAGTGGAGCAAGCGAAAGATTTTGTAAGTGTAGACACTCAAAATTGTCATGTCTAATTAAATAAATATTTTATTTATTTAATTATCTAAGCCTATTTCTTCTATTAATTAAATAAATTTTTATTTATTTAATTAATTCATTTATCCTCTTCTAGCCTTATTTTTCATTTAAATAAATACATTTATTTATTTAAATTATCCCTTTCCTAAATTAAATAAATATTTTTATTTATTTAATTATCCTACTTCCTCTATTAATTAAATAAATCTTTATTTATTTAATTAATTCATTAGCCTTTTCTACCCATGACACATGTCATTCATCTCTTAATTCATACACTACCTACCCCTCTCATTATTTTATTATTCTTCTACCTACCCTTTAATCCTAGCCGACCTCCTTTTTACACCTCTTAATCTTAACCCTCCATTTCATATTGTGTCTTCTAGTTAAGAAGATGCTTTCTTCATTGTCAAACCCTAATGACTCACCCTAATCACTCACGCTAATGACTAATCTTGAAGACTTGGCTACACTACGATCCTACTTGCAACCACATTCCGTTCTTTGTTGAGCTCTTGTGCACATAAAATCTGAGAGCAAATATATCAAGCAAGATCAATGGAGATAGGAAGAATGGAGATCAAAACCCTATTGGACATGTGATGGTATAATCTTTGTGATTTCATTTGATTTGCATTGTCTTAGGTAATCTTCATATGTTATGGTGGATCTTTGTTGATTGTTAGGCTAGGGTTTGGTGGTTGAATTCATTTAGCCTTTCAATATTGTTATTATTGTATCCATTTTCACCATACACATTTTGGCACGCCCGGTGGGACTCTTCTCCCTTTGCATTTAACTTTTTTGTTGCAGATTTTGCATTTTTGAAGTTGCAGATCGGACATTTTTCGACGGCATTTTAGGTTTTTCTGCGTCTGCAAGCGTTCGGATCGCGTCTCTGATTTTCAGAAGCGTCTGTGGTGTCTGGAATCGCGTCTGTGTTTCTGCCAAATTTTATTTTGCAGGTTTCTGAAAGGGGCGTCTGTGTTTCCGAACCGCGTCTGAGTTGTTTCTGCCCGCGTCTGTGTCCGAGAGAGGCGTCTGTGTATTTTGGCCGTGTTTGTGCATCACAGAACCGCGTCTGTGTCATACAGACGCGTCTATGTCTGGTATAACAGCGTCTGTGTTTTACTATTTCAGAATTTTAAATTTTTCTTTGGTTCCATTTTTGGATTTCGTACTTAGGGTTTCAGATCTGGTTTATTTTTGGACTAACCCTTGCAGATCTAGCTAACCAAGTTTGTGCAGCTTGTCTTGGAAGCAAAATCGTTTGGTTGAAGGCCCCTATTTTCACAAAGTCTTTTGGGTTTTAAAAATTTACCTAACTTGTGTGCTTGCAGGAAGGGGTGATCATTTGAAACAACCCAAACTACTAACAAATTTTGTTGCAGGGCCTTGGCTAGGGTTTTATAATTTTGTTGTGTGCCTTGTTTTCATAGACTAGCAAACACTTCCATTGGTGCACTAAAATTGAATCCTTGTCTTTTGTGTCTTGAGCAATAGGCTCTTTTTGTTTAATCTTTAGAGGGTCTGTCTTCCCATGTGGTCATTAGGACTACTAGTGAGAAGAGAACGACCCAAGTGGTAGCGAGGAAAACCCACCTCATCCGAACCACTATAATCAAATGTATTCATGGTGAAAACTATGAATAACGTGTGCTGATTAGTTCATACCGACACTATGTCTCCCCCATAAACCCGTTTGATCAGATTTATTTGATCATTTGTAGGGCGTAACCCCTATCGGATGGGAGCCTTCTGTATTTACAGAGCTGAAAGTGCCGCATGTATGGCCACACGAGCGGATGCCCTTACTAGCACCATTTTGTTTTAGAGGCCCAAATCCTTCTAGTTGTTGGGGCAGGAGGTCGGACCTTTGGTAGCGGCCCACACACATATGGTTCTTAGTAGAGATACAAATTTCGCCATGGGGAGTTTTCATGGGGACTGATGCTTGGTTGACCCGAGAAGTGAGTGCCGAGGGTGGAGCCAGTGAGGTCAAGCATCTAAGTATCCGCTCTAAATAGCGTAGCCTCAGGGGTAAAACCCTATGTGGGATCAACAACTATTGTCTTGGCCAGCCATAAGAATTGTGCTTGACTTATGTTAAACATTCAAAACATTCAAGACCAAACAACAAAACATTGTGTCTTTTGTGTCTTCAAGTGTATGCAAAAATAATTTTACACCAAACAACACACTTTTCTTGGAGTCATTTTTGGAATCTAAACACTAGCAAACAGTGAGTCCTCATCAACATTGTGTCCTCTTGTCACGAAAAACAGTCAAACAGTCAGATCTGGTCACAACAAAACAATTTCACAGATTGGAAAAATTGCACGAAGTTTACAGAAACGCGTCTGTGTCTGTTTTAACCGCGTCTGGGTAATCTAAGCGCGTCTGTGAAGGGCAGAATAGCGTCTGTGTTTTTAGAAGCGTCTGCGTCGAACAGAGACACGTTTGTGTCTAGAAATCGCGTCTGTGAAGTATACAGAGGTGTCTGTGTCCAGAATTGCAAAAAAACTTTACAGTCTAGCAAACATAAACAAGAAAATCGCAGAAGCGCGTCTGGGTTAAACATAGTAGCGTCTGTGTCCGAAAACTGCGTCTGTGCAGTATACAGGCGCGTCTGTGTTAAAAAAAAAAAGGAAAAATTTCAGAGTCCAACAAACAAAAGAAATCAGTTTCGGAATACTTGAGCTTCCTAGGTTGTTTCTTCAGGTTTCATCTAGCATTCAACCTGTCTCTGGGTCTCATACAGTCCATCATTGCTTCACATCTCATTTTACATTCATACTTGTCTAAACTTGAGTCAAAAGGTCACTTGCTTGTCCTCATCATACTTTGTCAACATACTACATACAACTACACTTTGCTAAGTGGTCCCTCATCAAGGTTTCTTACCTTTGGGTCTCATTTGGTCTTACTTAGGGTCAAGGTCAACTTACCTCATCAAGAGAAACTATCCTCTCTTTGGAAGTCACACCTACTCTACTACTTACATACTTGGTCTTACACTTTGGACATTGCAAGTACACCTCAAGATTCATTTGCACTCCATACAACTCTTGGTCTTCCATACTCTTTTCATTTTCCATCTAGTCTCTCACATCTTGGTCAAACACCTAGTTCATGGTTGAAACCCGCCTTCAAAAATCTAGGAGAATAGCTAAAGAAGCTCAAGAGTCCGCAAACATGAGTTCTTATGAGTATGACAATGATTTATTTTTCAATCCTGAGCACACTACATTACCTGACATGGATGTTTATAGACACATTCCAAATGTTGAGAACACAGACACTACAAATAACAATGCTACACATAATGACAATGTGGACAACCTTTCAATACAATCAGCAGACATAGAAGAATCCATAATGAATCCTCATTTCAATAGATTGGTTGAAGAGATAATGAGGAGAGATCGACAATACTTCTTACACATGATGGCACAAAGTGGAGCTAAAATACCTCATGACTTTGACATGTCTCAACTTATGGAAAATCGACCCTCGCAACAAACTCAATCCAACATGGATCAAAGGAGACCCAATAGTGGAGGAAATAGAGGACTGCATATGGTACCTGAATCACCATCAGTTTTGCTTCAAAAACCAGAAGTCCCACATACACAAGCTCAAACATATGATACTTACCTTCAAAAACCATTATGGAAGCCTTATGCAGATAGATATGCTCAATCACATGCTCCAGCTATGGATCAATCAAAACAAGTGGATACTCAAAGGCATCCTCAAAATTTGGACATAAGGAAACCTCATGTCAAATTCGGGGGCAACACAATGGAAAATGAAATGCCTATTGAATATGGTATATATGCACAAAATAGATATGGGGTTCCTCAACATGAAGCTATGCCAAGTGCTCCCTATATGCCGCATCAATATAGACCTCCATATGGACATGTCTACGATCAGTATCATCCATACATGCAACAAGCTCCTCCTCAAATGGGTGTTTCAAACACGGGGTATGTTACAAGAAATAGATCTCCTCCCAAGAGCAATTTGGAGCAACAAATCAGAGATTTACAAAAGAAAATGGAGGACATGAGTACACCAAAACCAACATACACAATGAGAGACATATGTGCTTATCCATTTGACAAGAGCATTCCAATGCCTCCATTTCCGGCACACTTTGTGACGCCAAAATTTGACAAGTACAGAGGAAAAGGAGACCCCAAGGCACACATACGACAATTTTTCACAGCTTGCATAGAGGTAGCGGCAGAAGAAACATATTTGATGAGGTTATTCCCGCAAAGCTTAGACGATCAAGCTATGGAATGGTTCTCTCAATTACCTCCTGGTATTAAGTCATGGGGCGACTTAGCAGAGGCATTCATTCAACATTTCTCCTACAACATAGAAACAGATATCTCAGTCACTACTTTGTGCAATACTAAGCAAAAGGAGGGAGAATCTTTTGCATCATTTTTACAAAGATGGAGAAATCTAGCCAGTAGATGCTCTTGTGAAATTCCCCAAAAACAAATGGTAGAAATGTTCACTCAAAACGTTAACAAGGATATTGGCTATGATCTAAGGAAAGCTTGTTTGTCCACATTCAAGGATGTTATTGAAAAGGGCTTAGCAACAGAAAAGGTCCTAATTGAACAAGGAGTCATCAAGCTATTCAAGGAAAATAAAGATGACTTTAAAGGAAAAGACAAGCCAAGATTTTGGAATAAAAACAAGAACACAGTCAACGATGGTGTTGTTGATGCCAATACAGTGAGACCCAAGTTCATCTTTTCAGGATCAAGTTCTACAAACAATCAAGTGAATACTCAAACAACTTCCAGACCACAAAGGAAGTACACTCCATTAGGAGAACCACTTGAATCAGTCTTCAAAAAGCTAGTGGCAAACAAAGTGATCACAGTTCCAGATTTTCCTCCATATGAACCAAAGGTCAAACCAAATTGGTGGAATGATGATGAGTAGTGCGAATTTCATAAGAGCAAGGGTCATAAGACAGGAAATTGCCATCGACTGAAGAACATTGTGCAAGATCTCATTGATAGAGGTGACATTGAGATTGAGGGACATTCATCTAATCAAGAACATGAGATGTTTAAGGAACCATTCCCAAAGCATGACAAGGGAAAAGGTAAAGCCACAGATGATCAAGCCAACTATACTAGAGCACCTTACAACTATGACTCAACTATCAATCACATCTCAATGGACAATCATATCTCTACTATACCATCAAGAACAAAAATCCTGAGAATCCTCCTCAGCGACCCAAGATTGTCCTAAAAGGTGTTGGATCTTCTTCCGAATCTACCTCTGAATGTCATGTTACAACTCGTCAAGGTAAAATTACTTTGCCAGGTGCCTCCACTAAGAATACCACTTCTTCGTCAACCAAACCTGAGTATGACCTTGTAGAACAATTAGGAAAGACACCTGCGCTCATCTCCATCCTTGAGCTCTTACGCATATCCCCTGCTCATAAGGCTATTCTTGACAAAATTTTGAGAGACACTGCCGTCCCTACTGATCTGAACGTGGACCAGTTTCAAGCCATGGTGGGATACCTTTCCATTCCACATTCCCTTACGTTCACAGAAGCTGATGACGCCTCCGTAAGTCAGCCACATAATTCACCATTACATATTGAAGCCTTCATACACAAACATCAAATAAAGCGAGTCTTGATAGATGGAGGAGCTGGTCTAAACATTTGTACATTGAGCACCATTAAACAATTGGGATATTCTGACAAAGCTGTGAATTCTACAAATCAAATCACCATCAAGGCCTATGATGATGAAGAGCGTTCATCCAAGGGCACAGTCACCCTACCTCTAAGAATTGGGCCAGTCACAAAGGATGTGGTTTGTCAAGTCCTAGATCTAGATCTCACATACAACATATTGATAGGACGTCCTTGGATTCATGAAATGAGGGTAGTCCCATTAACATATCATCAATGCATTAAGTTTCCTCATAATGGAGTCAAGGTAACAGTCAAACGGTGATCCAAATCCGTTCATATATTGCAATAACCTGAGATCACATACTGAGACCATCATTCCCAGTAATCGTGAAGCTTTTCCTTCTTCGGCATACATTGACCTTGAGTCATTGAAACCTTCGACATCAAAACAAGGTGAACTTAAAGGCAAATTTCAAGACAAAGGCATGGGAGAATACACTCTAAATTAGACAATGTATTTACGACAAGTCGTGAGCTCTCCAAAAGAATATGGAAGGCCACATCCTAACAAACAAATCTCCATCATGGCATTCAAATGGGATCCTACTACCTTTCAAAGATGGGGCGAACTGGAAGAGGAAGATTTATACAAAATGCTCTATAAAGACATTGAAGATGACACACATGATCAGATCAATATACCTTGTGAGAAATATGGCAAAGGCTTCAAGATTCTACAAAAATTCGGGTATGATGGAAAAAGCCCTCTTGGGTTACGCAAAGAAGGCGTCATGGAACCCCTACAACCTGAATTGACTGTAAGAAGAGAACGCTCAAAGGGACTTGGTTTTCTGACTTCCAAAATACACACTAAAAGGACAGAAGAGGCATCGCAAAGCAAAGTTGCCAAAGTTCAACAAGAAGATTACTATTCCACAGATTCCAACAAATGGGAATGGGGTTCAGACAAATCCTCCAGTGACTATGAGCTCACCGAGACATTCAGAGAGCCAGATGAACCCACAGAAGAAGAGGAATTTTACAAAAAATTCAGAGTTGGTCAAGAAACAACTCATAGGGATTCATAGCACAACTTGCAGATAAGTGTAATCCTTTCCAGCACCTGTTACATAAAAACATCAAGTTCAAATGGGATGATAACTGTCAACAAGCTTTTCAGACGCTCAAAGATTATATTTTAAATCCACCAGTTTTGATGCCACCAGTTCCAGATCAGCCTTTGTTACTATACATATCAGCTACTCCAACATCACTAGGGGCACTCCTAGCACAACAAATAGCTGACGGCAAGGAAAAAGCAGTATACTATATCAGTCGCACATTGGTAGGATATGAGCTAAACTACACACCAATCGAGCGTGCATGTCTCGCTGTGGTCTTTGCTTCACAAAAATTACGACATTATATGCTCACTCATAAGACTAAGTTGATTGCAAGAATTGATCCATTAAAATACCTTCTCAATAAAGCTACACTTACTGGGCAACTGGCCAAATGGGTCATGATCCTGAGTGAGTTCGACATCGAGTATGTGGACAGAAAAGCAATAAAAGGACAAGCAATCGCGGATCAATTAGCAGATGCTCCCATGATAGATGATGCTCCTCTAAATTCAGAATTTCCAGATGAATCCATTCTAACAATATCACATGCAAAGCCATGGCAATTATACTTTGACGGCTCATACACACAGCATGGGGCAGGAACTGGTATTCTCTTTATAACTCCTCAAGGCGATTCTATACCAAAATCATACCACTTATCATTTCCTTGCACCAACAATATAGCGGAATATGAGGCATTAACAACTGGATTACGAATTGCAGTTCAATGGAAGATCCAGGAACTTCATGTTTTTGGGGATTCCCAACTTGTCATCCATCAAGCAACTGATGATTACCAAACAAAAGATGAAAAATTACTGCCTTATAAGCAAATGGTGGATAATCTGAAACAACACTTTACAAAGATAGATTTTGAGCAGATACCAAGAGAGCAGAATCGTGCTGCAGATGCCATGGCTACAATTGCTTCGCTAATTGATCTACCTCAAAATGAGACCTGCTATGAGTTCCTGGTAGACAACCTGTTGGTTCCGTCATATGAGATCACTCCTACTAAGATGATATGTGTTGTTGGCCCTGAATCCCAGTTATATGGCTCCATCTTCACATACCTTCGTGACTATACCTTACCTCCTGATCTATCAAACAACCAACGCCGCACTTTCATTCGCCAATCCTCTCAATATGTCATTTTAGCTGATATCCTATACCGATGAGGTCTAGATGGCACTCTTCTTAGATGTTTAGAAAGTGACAAAGCTCAGATTGCGTTACCTGAAGTGCATGAAGGGATATGTGGTCTGCATACCAGTGGTCCTACCTTGGCCAAGAAACTTATCAGGATTGGATATTACTGGCCCAATATAAAGAAAGACTCATATCAGTTTGTCAAGAAATGTAAGCAATGTCAAATTCATGGAGACCTCATACATGCGCCAGCATAAGAACTACAACCACTGGCATCTCCTTGGCCCTTTTGTTAGTGGGGACTCGATCTCATAGGCAAGATTCACCCTCCTTCCTCTAATGGTCATAAATTCATTATCACAGCCACAGAGTATTTCACAAAATGGATTGAAGCCGTGCCTCTCACACAAGTCACTGGGAAACAAATTGCTACCTTCATCCTGAACTATATCATTTGCTGATATGGTATTCCTAAGTCCATTATTACTGATAACGGGCGTCCCTTCAAAAATCAGGATGTTTGTGAACTCTGTGAGCACTTCCATATCTCCCATCATTTCTCCACACCATATTACCCCCAAGGTAATGGCCAAGCTGAGGCGTCTAATAAAACAATTCTTAAAATCCTCAAAAAGACAGTTGACGATGCTGGCCGTAACTGGCATATCCAACTCAATCCTGCACTTTGGGCTACCGCACAAGTGTCTGTGCACCTACAGGAGCTACACCCTACTCACTTGTCTACGGTGCTGAAGCCATCTTGCCTATTGAGGTTGAGTTACCTTCTTTACAGGTCTCTTTGCGAAACATCATCAACGATGAAGATTACAGGGTCTCTCGCTTACAAGAACTAGAACTGCTGGATGAACGGAGACAAACTGCTTTTAATCATCTTAAGGCTTACCAACAGCGAATGAGTCGCAACTACAATCACAAGGTCAAGCCTCGCACATTTGAGGTAGGTGATTTGGTTCTCAGAGAAAACCCCAAGAATCAGCAAGATAGAGAGAAGAAGGGCAAGTTTGAACCAAACTGGCTTGGTCCTTACATTATTACAGCAGCATATGGATCTGGTGCATATCAGCTCTCTACTACAAAAGGTGAACCTTTGGAGGATCCTATCAACAGCATGCACCTTCATAGGTTTTACACATAGCTCTTCAGAGTATCCTAATTCGAAAACACAAAAAAATCAAAAAAATTCAAAAATACAAAAAAATTATAAAACAAAAAAATCGTTACTTGGTGAAAACCTGACAAACAGGCGCCTTGTGACACACACAAAAAAAAAAAACATTGAAAAATCAAAAAAAGTAAAGAGAAATAATTTCGTCCAACGGTGAAAACCACTTCGGTGGCGCCCTGGGCAAGTACCATGGTGAAAACTGGGTCACCAGCGCCATGCGTAGAGACTTTGCTCCTCCCTCCTTCAGGATTCACTTTCATCCTTTCATTTTGCACACACTCACAACCTATTCATCCATAATAAACTTACCCAGTCCCATCATGGCTTGTTATTGATCTACCCAAGATTGGTTAGCCATTCATAATAAACATTCCTAAACCTCCCTTTCCATCCATAATAAATTAGATCCTATCTGTGGCTAAGGCAAAATCCTACATCTAGTAATGGGTGTGGAACTAAGAACATCACATGTTTCGAGGAGTACAGTTTCTTCCAGCTTTCTTCAGTCTATTCGCGCACAATCCACAATAAAGCAACATTTGCATCGAAGATCCGCAATAAAGTTTCATCTTCTCCGCAATAAAGTATCCATTTCATGGATTCAGTCAGTTTCAGATGAGACACAGCAGCAACAATGGGCTTCAACAAATCAAATCTTTCAACAGACTCAGACAACATATGGTTCAGTGTTAATCTATCCCTTTTGTGAAAGTGAACATTGTGACCACAATCAAACATGACTTATACAAGTGACAAGAGACACTAAACTTGAGGACTACAGTGGATGTTGGTGTCAAGTCTTGGCTTTCATTTCATTTTATCTTTGTGGTGACATGTCTTTTAGCTTTTCCAGGATGTCTCTGACTAGAGATTCTATCTCCAGGATGTCTTTGACTAGAAAGGTGAGGATGGGGTATCATCACCTATTTTGTTTGCTATCTATGGATTATCTTTTAGTACTGCTATGACTTGTCCAAGGATATGAGGACACTGTGAGTCTAGTATGAACTGGGGCATTCCTTGTTTGTGACTGTCTTATCTCCATGCAAACGGGTACAATGACTTTCTGGGTTGAACATATGCCTCGATTGTCATAACCTACTTGCCATAATAAAGCTCAATGATGATAACGCACAAGAAGCTCTTTCACTTTCATATCTTTTGTCTTCCATCCCCCCTTTCTTGATTGACTTCCACCATCCTTCTTGAGTCTGCGTAGCCCGCTATCACATGACTGAGTATAATGACACACCAAAAACATTTGCATTTCATATAGTTACACCTGCATTACCACATATAAGCATTTCATACATACATATAGATATCACAATTGCATCATGTCCTGCATACAACACATGTTAGCACATCTTACATTTTCATCATGTAAATAATCATTTGCATTACATATATTCACATTTGCATCATGCATCACATATAAAACATAAAAGAACAAAAATATTGCATTGCATCATATGCATATTTGCATCCATCACATAAAACATACATCATAGAAACATACATCACATAAGGTACACATGCATATAGCTACCGCAAAGATGAATCATCTCTCATATATAATCAAATGTGTCATGATACAATGATGTCAAAAGAATCATATGGCTACAAAATCACCCACAGGTGTCTGCAATACAAAAAAAATGGTACAAATACTGATACAAGGGAGCCCTCTATGGCTATGATGAACTCCCTCCCTCAGAGCCACCTGGTCTCGACGGAATCTGAGCTCTAGACGGACCCGCTCCAGGATCACCCTGCCTGTCTGGTGGTGGTGGAGGACCCATGACCCCACCACTAGATGCCTGCCTCCTCTGACTCCCTCCCGTAGCCGTCGCTGTGCATGATGGTCTATGGAAGCTCCTCGCCCGCTGATCCGCTGGCACTGCACCATAGTACAGGTCCCTCTAGTAGCCTATCTCCTCTCCGGCTCACAAGACATATGCGTAGCCTGCCCCTGCGTCCTCTGCCGCCTGTCTCCCCGCCCTCAGAGCTGTCTCGGCCTCCGTATAACGCTGGATAGCCTGGTCTCTCTTCCGCTCAGTATCTCTGAGCCTAATCCTGAGCCGATCCCTCTCCCTCTCCAACTTCTGGATCTCGTCTGCCTGGCCCTGACAGATCTCCCTTAGCTCGAGCAGCTCATCCTCCTCAGGATCCCCACCCTCAGCCTCTGCCTGTGGCTCTCCCTCTGCGGGTGCCTGCCCCTGTATCCGCCCCTGTACCTGTCTCGGTGCCTGAACAGGTACCTGTCTCTGTGCATGCCTAGATACCTGCACCTATCTCTGTCCCTGTGCCTGTACTGGCACCTGTCTCTATCTCGGTCCTTGTGCTCTAGGACCCTCTACTGCTGGTACCTGCAGGGGCACTTCACCGCGACCCCTCACCACCTGAGCCTGTCCCTCCTGTCCACCCTCCCTCTGAGGTGCCACCCTCCTCTCCCCAACTACTCCCCTCTGCCGCCGTCAGCCTCTACCCCCATCACCCCCACCATCATCATCATCATCTCCTCCTCCATCTCCATCCAGTAGCTCTCCTGGATCTGTCAACCGTGGGAATGGATGCTCTGCCCAGTAAGCTGTATACTCTGCATCTATACTTGCATCCTCAATCTCTGGCCACATATCCCAGGGTAGGGGTATCATCTCTGCCAGTTGTGTAACTGCCTGATCATATGACAACAGCGGTCCGAACTATGCCTGATCCTTGACTGTACGAGCATACATACCCGAGCCTCGTGGCATCCTCTGGATCCTGCCAAACTGTCTGCCAACCCTGTCCACAAGCTGTCTCTCCAGTATGTAAGGCGTCTGCCCAATCAAATATCTACTCCTGAATGTATACGGCAGCTCCACTGCATCATCCTCCCACTCCTCGCACCCCAGGTACGACCTCCAGATGACCACATCAATGTCATCTATCACACGCCTCCAGTGCTCTAACCTGCCAATCCGAGGCTGTGAAGTGATCATATCGTATAAATGAACAAAACTTCATCCGTGACCCCTGCCTCTGAAGTGTATCGGCCGTGTGATAGGAAGATGCTCATATGCCCACACCTGTAGCAGTGTCACTCCGCAACCCAGTCCCACTAATCCATGGTAGACAAACTGGTGAAGCTCATAATATAGGTGGGCCAAAACACATGGACCCCATGCATATCTGGTGTGATGTGTAACCAATGTCTCCAGTGCTCCTCCCCAGCCCACTGCCAACCCCCGTGTAGCCCTGTCCGGACACAAGAAACCACTGATAACTCCTCCAATTACAGCTGGCAAAGCTAACCCTGTCGTAGTCATGGTATCCCATGCCACATGCCCTGCTCTCATCTCTAGCCTGGGATCCTGGAACACCCGTCTCAGCGCCTCTCTGTCTCCATCTCGATCGTATGGGATCAGCTCTCCATCGATCGGTATATGCAATATCCTGTAGACATCCTCGAGGGTCACTGTCATCTCCCCCATCAGCAAATGAAATGTGCATGTCTCGGAGTGCCATCTCTCCACCAGCGCAGTCAGCAAACCCATGTTTGCCCGAAACTCAGGCACATACAATACGTGTCTCAATCCCATCTCCTCAATGGCAGCTCTATCCTGAAATGACAACTCCGGTCGCAACCTCTGTGTAGATGGGAATCTCTCCCGTGACTCTAGCATAGGCAGATACTCCTGCAGTCAAACAATCAATCATGTCAGTTATCATGGCATTCACTGTTCATCACAAAATGCTACTCGCTATCTAAATGCATATGGTTATCTATTCTAGTGACACTCACTGTTCATCACAAAGTGTTGCTATCTATCCTAGTAGTGCTCCCTGTTCATCACAAAGTACTATGTGTGTGACATTCCCTGTTCATCACAAAGTGTTACTCACATTTGCACTCCCTGTTCATCACAAAGTGCTGCTCATCCTTTGGGTACTCCCTGTTCATCACAAAGTACTCTATCTTGGTGCTCCCTATTCATCACAAAGTGCCTTGATCTATCCTAGTCTTCCTAGAGGACTTGCTTGAGTGTATCCTCTCAGCAGCTTATCCAATCGACAACATATGTCCATCACAGAACTGCCGATTTGACCTAGAAGACTAAAACCGTGCATTTTTTGACATATACGCGTTTTTAACTCACAGACGCGTTTCTACCTCACAAACGCGCCTGAAGACTGCATAGACGCGCCTGTACAACATAGACGTGCCTGTTTGACATAAACGTGCCTAAATTACTGACAGACGCGACTTTGGAACATAAACGCCCCTACAGGACATAAACGCGCTCGCATCAAGCACACACGCGGTTCCAGACGCAGACGCGCCTGGCACTGACACAGACGCGCCTGGCGGACACAGACTCGCCTGGCACCGACACAGACGCGGTTGCCCGTTTTTGCAATTTTTTGTGCCCTATTCCTAAGCGCATTTATTGCTAACCTACCATGCATTAATGACAAAATTGAAATGCATCAAAGTACGAGGAGGTTTGGTGGTACTTACCGGCTCTCCTGCCTCTGCTGGCCTCTGAAATCGGTGAACGCGGTCGAATCTGTGAACCAAAGCCATCGCTGCTGACTGCTGCTGCTCTTTTTCTCGCTCTGCACTTTGATCTCGTGAGGGTGTAGATGACAATGAGGATGTCTTTTGCCCGTGGTCTATCTTATAGCCTACCCAGGCCCTCGCATTCATTTTCCCGAGTCAATCTTCTTCATCCCGTGACTCTGTCACTTTATCCGGTCTAGCCATTCTAGCCTTTCTTTCTTATCGAGAGATTGTCTGCAATCTTTTCAGACTTTTTCATCCAATCTCTCGAGGGGGCATATCATTCCCATTCTGGGGCAACTCTGTATCAATTCATCTTATCTTCTTTGAAACAACGCGACAAGCCGCATTGTCTCAAAGAGGGGCAAAATGTAGACACTCAAAATTGTCATGTCTAATTAAATAAATATTTTATTTATTTAATTATCTAAGCCTATTTCTTCTATTAATTAAATAAATTTTTATTTATTTAATTAATTCATTTATCCTCTTCTAACCTTATTTTTCATTTAAATAAATACATTTATTTATTTAAATTATCCCTTTCCTAAATTAAATAAATATTTTTATTTATTTAATTATCCTACTTCCTCTATTAATTAAATAAATCTTTATTTATTTAATTAATTCATTAGCCTTTTCTACCCATGACACATGTCATTCATCTCTTAATTCATACACTACCTACCCCTCTCATTATTTTATTATTTCTTCTACCTACCCTCTAATCCTAGCCGACCTCCTTTTTACACCTCTCAATCTTAACCCTCCATTTCATATTGTGTCTTCTATTTAAGAAGATGCTTTCTTCATTGTCAAACCCTAATGACTCACCCTAATCACTCACGCTAATGACTAATCTTGAAGACTTGGCTACACTACGATCCTACTTGCAACCACATTTCATTCTTTGTTGAGCTCTTGTGCACATAAAATCTGAGAGCAAATATATCAAACAAGATCAATGGAGATAGGAAGAATGGAGATCAAAACCCTATTGGACATGTGATGGTATAATCTTTGTGATTTCATTTGATTTGCATTGTCTTAGGTAATCTTCATATGTTATGGTGGATCTTTGTTGATTGTTAGGCTAGGGTTTGGTGGTTGAATTCATTTAGCCTTTCAATATTGTTATTATTGTATCCATTTTCACCATACACAGTAAGAACATGGAAGAAGTACACAAACTGTATGAGGAAATCAGAAAGCAGGAAGAGTTTGAAGCACTATTAGCCAGAAGGTTACCTAGAGGCAAAGGTAAGGATAAAGGAAAACTACCTTTGAAATGTTTCAATTGCGATAAGATAGGACATATGGCTTCTAACTGTCCTGACAAAGAATCTACTGAAAAGAGAGATTACCGAGATGACAGACAGAAAGACAATCATTACAAAGGACACCGAGACTTCAGAAGAAGAGATAAAAAGACATGCTTAATAGCTGATGAGGAATCCAACAATGATAAATCAGATGAAACTGATACATAGGAAGTAGTTTATGTGGCTATCAAAGATGGATCAGATGAAGAAAGGTATGAAGAAAAAGCCCTAATATCTCACGTAAATACTAATGATTCTTGGATCATAGATAGTGGATGCTCACATCATATGATAGGAGATAAACACAAGTTTGTTATGTTAGAAGATTATGATGGAGGCTATGTAAGATTTGGTAATGATGCACCATGTCTGGTGAAAGGTAAAGGATCTATAACACTTCTTGACAATGCAAGATGAAATGATGTTTATTGGGTTGAATGTTTGAAATACAATTTGTTGAGTGTAGCACAGCTAAACAATATAGGTTACCGAATAGAATTTTAGAAGGGAATTGTCAAAGTTCATGACAAGAATGGAAAGTTAGCTGCTACCGGGACACAAACAAAAGGTAACAAATTTCCCCTTGACTCAACTCGGAACAAGTGTCTGTATGCAAAGATAGATGATACTTGGTTATGGCATAAAAGGTTTTGTCATGTAAATTTTGATAATCTGATCAAAATAAGTAAGAAGCACCGAGTAAGAGGTCTACCAAGTCTTGGAAAGCCTGGGAATGCTATGTGCCGAGGATGCCAGATGGGTAAGATGACAAGATCAAGCTTTACAAGTAAGTCTTACACTTCTAAGGGAATTTTAGATCTTGTGCACACTGATCTTTGTGTTCCTATGAAAGTTCAAAGTTATTATGGTGATAAATATTTCATATTATTTGTGGATGACTATTCAAGGATGATGTCAGTTATGTTTTTAAAAGAAAAATCAGAAGCTTTTCAAATGTTTAAATGGTACAAGGCAAGAGTTGAAAATGAAATAGGAAGACAACTGAAATGTCTTAGATCAGATAGAGGAGGAGAGTTCACATTTGATGAGTTCAACTTATTCTGCAATGATCATGGTATTAAAAGACAAGTCTCTGCACCGAGAACTCCACAACAGAATGGAATTGCTGAGAGAAGAAATAGATCTATTGTGGATTGTGCTAGAACATTGATGATTGAAAAGAAAGTGCCACAAACATTTTGGAGAGAAGCAATAAGCACAACAGTTTACACCCTGAATCGAGTACAACTGAAGAAAGGTACTTTGAAGACACCATATGAAATCTGGTATAACAAGAAACCTAATGTAAGTTATTTTAAAATCTTTGGAAGTAGATTCTATGTACACAAAGATGATAGAAATGGCAAGTTTGATCAGAAAAGTGAAGAAGGAACATTTCTAGGCTATTCTTCTATAAGCAAAGCATTTAAATGTCTGATCAAATCATCTAACAAAATAGTAGAAAGTGCAAATGTGAAAATTGACAAATTTGCAGAAAGAAATGATGAAGGAAATTCCAAAGAACTAAAAGATTATGATGAATTTGTCTATGTTCAACCGATAAGTCCTACCGAGAAAACTGTTCAAGAAAATGAAGAAAATATCCAGTTACTGAGTGATGAAGAAGATCATACAGAGCCTACCAAGCCTGTATTAGCCAAATATGTTAGAAGAAATAATGTGTGTTTGGTTCATCCATGTGTGTGGATCCCAACCTTAGAAGGTACGACAACTTTTTGTGCAAAATTGCAAAAATGCAACTTTTGAGTGCAAAAGTGCAACTTTTTGTAAATCGGTTGGGGGAAGCCTTTCAATGGCTCCAACCTAGTCCAAATTTGGTGGGAAACCATTGGAGAGTTGTATAAGCCTTGTGGGCATGATTCCCAAGGTTGTTGCTGCTAGAATTGGAGCTTGAGAATCAATAATACACAAAATACTACAATTTTCCCAAATTTTTTGTGTTTGCAGGAGTTGTACATGCCTGTACGGATTGATACGGATCCCACCATCCATGTTGTAGATAGGGAGATGAAATATATTTCTTTTGGTGGTGCTTGGATGTATTAACTATTTTGGAGAAGAGAGAACCCTCCATTCTTTTGACTGCAACCCAAAAATTTTAGGGTTTGGAGAGGGTTTTGAATAAAAATGGCTTTATCTTGTACTCCAGTCCATTAGAAGACTCTTCTTTTGGAGGGATGTAGGATAATCCATTGTAATTTATTTTTTTCATGGGTTTTTGCAGGGAAGACTTGGGTGTCAGGCATTGGAAGTGAATTAGGTAGGCATCTCTATGTGACTACCTATGACAAGATTTAGGACAATCATCATAAGTTGTTATAGTGGTAGATTCCAGGCATGCAACCCTGGAATTAAAGGTTTCTCACTATCCCCCACATGCCCATAAATTTTTTTTTTCATTTGGTGTATCGGTAAAGGTAGTTGCTTTGGAAAATAGGGCTAGTTGCCCCTATTAGGTCTCTTAGCCTCTAAAGGGAACAAACCTTGTATTTATAGATCTAGCCAAACCATTTTGGGGATCAATACAACTTCCAAAAGGGTGTTTGAAATGGTATTTTTTTTTGTATGGGTTTGTGGAACATTTTGAGTATAAGATCCATTCTATCATCAAATAGGGCTACAAGCCAAGGGGGCAGGTTTACAAAGGAAGTATAAGGAATTTGTGCCCAAACCCAAAAATAGTGTTTGAAAGAGTCCTTAGATGACATGTGTTGTCCAAATTCAAAATCCAAAGGAGTAGGGGTCATTGGTAAAACATGTTTGTGGTATTGAAGCCTTTTACTCATCTTGAGTAGGCCCAAGCCTAGTGAATGTGTGTGTAGTTTCATCCAAGGTGTGGAGTCCTTCCTTGCAGGACCCTTGTGAGTAGTTGAGGGGTCACTAGCCTAACCTTGTTTGGGATTTCCATTAGAAGTTTGGTTAGGCCTCTGCATCAAGTGGTATCAAAACAAAGGAGTGTCCTTTAGAAGAGAAGGAGAAGACAAGATGTTAGAAGAAGAAGGATCCCATGAGGCACCTTCAAGAATGACCAATGTTGAGTTGAATGTCCTAGTGAAGAAATAGATGACAAAAAGAAGAGCAATCAGGGTTGAGGTCTAGGCCTTGAGAAATGAGATTGACTGGTTGAAGGACAATGTAGAGAGGGGAGAGAGAGACTTTGGAGAAGAAGACGATGAAGAGGAGATCCCTATGCAGGAAGAGCTAGAGGTACTTGCAAACCAGAGACCCCTAATGAGTGTCCTCAAGTTCATGGAAATAAGAACAATGGATGTAAAGATGGATCTACCAGCATTTGTAGGCAAGATGGATCCTGATATAGTGATGGAGTGGATAGACTCCTTGGACAATTTCTTTAAGAGTGAAGACATACCAAACCACCAGAGGGTGAAGATGACCCTATCCAAAATGAAAGGGGCTGCACTAACTTGGTGGACTTTCATCCAGGATGAGAGGGTGAAAGAGGGAAAGACAAGTGTAGCTACATGGAAGAAGATGATGGCTTTGGTCAAAGAAGCCTATGTCCTAATGGACTACAATATCCAATTGCATAGTGGGGAGACAAAATTTGAAACAAAAGGAGATGGACATGAGTTCCTATACCGAGGAGTTCATGAAGTTGTGTGTGAGGACCAAGGTGAAAGAGAGTGAAGATGAGAAGGTGGCAAGATATCTCAATGAGTTGAGGTTTACAATTCAAGAAGACTTGAATCTCCACACCCCAGAGACAGTCCAAAAGTGCTTTCAATTGGCACTCAAGGTGGAGGAGAAGTTGAAGAGAAGGCATGATCAAAATGGCACAGGTAAATGGAGACAACAAAGAGGAGGAAGAGGTCCTTTCAGAGGTAGAGGAAATGGTTTTGGATACCATGGAGACTCTAACCAAGAAGGCAATAGAGGAGAGAACAGTTACAACCAAGGAGGGGGCTACAATCCAAGAGGGAGCTTTAGGGGTATAAGACAACCCTCTAGAGGGATATCCCAAGGAAGAGGACCTCCTAGGTTCTACAACTGTAATCAAGAAGGGCACATGGCCAATAGGTGTCTGGAGAAGGCTTCTAGCTCCATGGGAGAAAGAAGAAGCAATTTGGTGCAGGAATATGATTGTCAAAGTGTGGCAAGTGCAAACACTTATCAAAGTGTTAATGCTTCTGATAGCTATGGCTATCCTGAAAGAGGAGAGGCTCTGACAACAACGAGAGCAGTAACCACCATGAAGGTACCTGACAAGGAGCCTACACAAAGGAAATCTCTTTTCAAAACCACTTGCAAGGAAGGAGGAAAGGTATGCAAGATTCTGATAGACTCTAGATCCACTGCAAATTTTGTATCTCTTAAAATGGTAGAGAAGATTAAACTTAGGAAGTTGCCTCACCCTTATCCCTATAAGGTCTCATGGCTCACCCAAGGGTAGCAAGCAGTGGTAGAAGAGTAGGCTTGGGTGGAGTTTCAAATTGGGTCTTACAAGGATAGATTTCTATTTGTCATAGCCAAGATGGATGCATGCCATCTCTTGTTTGGGAAGCCATGGCAGTATGAATTGAAATCTCATCATGATGGGTTAAGGAACACCTACTCAATCACCAAGGATGGTAAGGTGATGGAACTCTTATCTCTAATAGAGGAAGAGATGGAATCAAAAGGGAAGGATACAAGAGTGCTGATGGTAGAAGGTAAACAGTTCACGAGGGATATCGCAAAGAAAGGTGCAGTTTGATATGCTCTCATGCCTAGCCCCAAAGTGACAAGGAAAGAGCAGTATGCAGAAGAGAAAGAAGGAGGACCAAAGCACATAGACCTGACAATCAGAAAGTTGCTTGATAAGCATCAAGGCACATCTCAGATGGAATGCCAAGGTCCCTACCATCGGTAAGGGACATCAGTCATTGCATAGATCTGATCCCTGGATCTACATTGCCAAACAAAGAAGCCTACAAGCTCACCCCAGACCAAAATACAGAAATGGCAAGGCAGATTGAAGAATTGCTTGAATCAGGAGTGATTGGCAAGAGTCTAAGCACATGTGTAGTACTGACAGTCCTTGCACCCAATAAAGAGGGCACTTGGAGGCTTTGTATAGACTCAAGAGCCATCAGCAAGATAACCATAAGGTATAGGTTCCTAATCCCTAGAATAGAGGATTTACTTGATTGCTTAGGGAGTGCTAAGTATTTTACAAAAATGGATCTAAAAAAGGGGATACCATTAAATTAGAATAAGGCTAGGGGATGAATGGAAGATAAATTTTAAAACTAATGAAGGGTTGTATGAATAGAAAGTCATTCCATTTGGGTTGTCCAATACCCCTAGTACCTTTCTGAGGTTAATGAATGAAGTTTTCATGGAATTCATAGGAAAATTTGTCATAGTATATCTAGATGATATCTTGATCTTGAGTCACACAAGGGAAGAGAACCTCAAACACATAGATATGGTTCTCAAGAGGTTACATGAAGAGAAGCTAATGATGAATTTGGATAAGTGTTTGTTCATGCAAGAGGAGATCATCTACTTGGGTTTTGTAATCTCATAAGGTGAGTTGAAAATGGACCACGAGAAGGTAAGTGGTATACTGTCTTGGCCTACACCTAGAACTATGAATGATGTCCGAAGTTTCTATGGGTTATCAAATTTTTATAGGAAGTTCATAAGATGATTTAGTCATGTGTGTGCACCTATGCTTGACACCATAAAGGGAGGACAAAAGTGCAGGTTCAGTTGGACCAAAGAGGCAGATGATTCATTTGAGACATTGAAGAAGAAGGTTGCAGGACAACCAGTCTTGCCTTACCAGAATTCTGATGAATACTAAGAGGGGGGGGGGTGAATTAGTATACCAAAAATCTTTGCACTTAAACACTTTGCAAGACTGATAGTAAACTGGTAAAATAATTTAGCAGACAAACTAGTTAACAAACATGCAAACTAAATAGATAATAATGTATTCACCCAAAGAAGCACAAACACCATAACATAAGAGATTTTGATGTGGAAACCCAAATGGGAAAAACCACGATGAGATGGGACTCACAAGTAACTATTTGCAGAATAGAAACCAGATCGGTTAAATTCAGACTGGTTAAGGTCTCACAACGTTCTTTACCAGAATAGATTCTGTTAGGAATCTCAATCTCTGTTAGGAGATAAGTCCGATTAAAGACTACCTTGCTAGAGGATTTTAGATCCACAGATGTGAACCACCTTGTTACAGGATTTACAAGAGGCTTTTGGGCCTACCTGGTTAAGGGCTACAAACTTGTCGAAGATGTGAGTAATTGACAAGTGAGTGATCTAGCAAATAGCACAGATTGCTTGGTTAGATCCTTGATAGCTCAATCTTAATGCATTACAGCATTACTTCAGTCTTCTACACATTCATACTCTCTCTAACTCTGTAGTTACCTTGAACCCTAGCAACAACATCAACCTCAACAACAACAACCTTAGAACCCTAGACATGATGTCCTTATAAAGGAATCTGATTTCATGTAGGTCCAATAGGATTACAATACAATTTCCTAGGTTCAATGCATCTGGACATATCTAGTAACATGCCACAAAAAGCACCGTCAGAGAGTCGGCACCATCAAACGATCAGTGGATGGTAACTCATCACAGAGTATTACTGGTTCATAAAAAATACCGGTTGTTGGTTTTTCAAAATGAAGATTGGTAAAAATGTCTTATACCGCTTTAATCCCTCATACCACTTGGTATCCACGAACCGCTTGAGGTCGACATGCTGCTTTAGACCGGTAAACACATTCTGTAAAACATCTATAATCTAAAGACTATAATACAACATATTGGTTGGAACAAATATCGGTTGTGCTCTAACTCACACATATGAAGAGGATCTTAATGCAAGTGTGTGTCCATCAATGACAATCACAACATGAACATTGAAAATGCCAACAATCTCCCCCTTTGGCATTGATGGCAACACTTAGGAAAATAAAAATTTGACATCTAAGTGTTTTACAACAAAAACATGCCATTAGCAAAATTTCTCCCCCTAAGCATATACACTATCCCTTTAACAATATGATGTATAACAATTTTGAATATAGAGCATAAACATTGAGATATCAGAGCATATATCAAAGCATATAGCAAAATTTTAAATCTAGATACTTCTCCCCTATACTTCTCCAAATATATAGAGTACTTCTCCCCCTTTGCCAACAATGACAAAGTATCGCTGAACAACCCTGTTTCCATTTGATATTTAAATAATAAAAGTTTATGAAAACAAGGAGTAATACTTGTCAAAAATAGATTTATAGTTCTGCAAGAACTGTTTCATCGATAGAGACCAGAACTCTAGTAGGGAGGTGGCTACTTCTTTTTCTGTTTGCATCTGGGAGACCTGTTCTTCCATGGCATCAACTATGCTCATCTCATGTGTAATTGTTAAGGCATCCAAGTTCAGATAACACTTCTAAAGAGTTTGCAGACGTGGGAGTAGAACCAGTTGTAGCTCCTGCAAATCTCTAGACTGTGTGTTGATCTCTTGTTCCATTTTGGCTGACTGGATGTGAAACCGGTGAATGGTTTGCCCATAAGTTGCAAAGGAATCATAAGGCATCTTGAATGTGCTCATGTAGGACTGTAAGTCTATTTGAAGCTTTTGCTTCTGAGCTAGCACATCATCATAGAATAGATGGGGTTGACAGATTTTGCTAAGTAGCAGATTTCCCTCATCCAAAGCATCTCTTATATCCTTTTGTTCTTTCTTTAGTTCAATCTGGAGCTCATTCAACTTCTTCACCAGAGCTATATTAAGAGCTTTTTGATGCTCCTTCTTGACATTAGCCTCTACTGCCTCTTGAAGGCTCTGCACCTAATCATCTACTACTGTGCATGGGAGCTTAAGTCTAGCTAGTGATGAATCGGTGTTTGGAAGATTTGTACTTGGTATCAAACCGGTAAGCGTATCCACAGCTGCTTGGATTACATCCTACTCCTTTTTCTGTCAAATGATTTCAAGGTGCTCTTGAGCTACCTTGATGCTCTGTATTAGCTCCGTTTCACTTGCAGACTAGAGATCTATACGACTAGTGAGATTAACTGGTTTAGCTTGACTCCCGGTTGCGTTCGGAGTCTCCATCTGGGTGCTCTTCGCCACTTCTCCTGACTTGTCCTCTTTCACTTTCTTCTTCTCTGCTTCTCTCCTCTTCTCTACTTCCTTGTCTTCCTTAGCCTTTTTCTTTTCTGCTTCCTATTGCTTCTCCTATTCCTTATCTTCTTCTTCCTTCTTTTTCCTCTGCTTCCTTCCTCTTCTTCTCCTCTTCATCCTTTTTCTTCTTTTCTTCTTCTTCTCCTCTTCATCTTTCTTCTTTTTCTCATCTTCATCCTTTTTCTTCTTTTCTTCTTCTTCCTTCTTCTTCTTCTCCTCTTAATCTTTCTTCTTTTTCTCCTCTTCATCCTTTTTATTCTTTTCTTCTTCTTCCTTCTTCTTCTTCTCTTCTTCATCTTTCTTCTTTTTCTCCTCTTCATCCTTTTTCCGCTTCTCTTCTTCTTCCTTTTTCCGCTTCTTCTTCATCCTTCTTCCTCTACTCGGCCTCTTCCTTCGCCACTTCCTGTCTGTCCTCGACTTTCTTCTCCTGTTCAGCCTGATGCTCCCGTCCTATTGCCTCAGATGGTATCTCTTGGGTAACATCCTCAGCATCCAAAGCATTGACATCAATGGTGTTGATTGGTTCAACAACCAGATTTCCTTCATCATCAAATGCTTCATCCGGTTTGGATATAACCGATTCTTTCTCAGCTTGCCGGTTGGCTTCAACTACTCGATGCATCTTCAGAGCATCTAGAGCATGAGTGTGTGAATCCTTGAGCACTTCCTTACCTTTTCCTTCTAGTAACAGGAGTCTTCTTCTTCTCATGAAGAAAAGACCTTTGTATTTGTTCATTGCATCGAACAGTTCCAAATTTGATACATCAGGAAAATGTTCAGCAAAAACTTTTTCTCTCATTTCCTATTCCTGCTCTATGGGAATGCGCCATTTATTGTCTAAGGACTTATACAAAGAATCCGGTGTTTCAGATTTAATTTCTGAAGGGGACCAGTCATTAACACATAAATATTGAATTATTTCTTTTTCCAATGCCTCCTTTTCATCATCATTAAAGTCATCAAAATAATGAATTAAATCATTCAATACTTTTCTCCTAATGTTTTTGATAGTTCTTTGACAATGTGTCAAAGGTTTGTAGGAAGAGATATCAATATTTACCGGTGTAGATGATATCGGTTCATTCTTTGTTTTCTTTCTTGTCTGTCTTGCCTTCTTGGGCTGCTCCTCAGACATAGTTATCTCTGAGTCCGGAGAGTTGCTTTTTGTCTTCCTTTTCCTCTCAAAGACTTTAGTCGATGCTGCTTCCGGTTTCTTTTTGGCTGGTGACCACTTGGTCACTTTTGAAGTTGCAGTAGTAACCGGTGCGGATGCTGCAAGCATTGCCTTTGCCTTCTTTACTGTAGGTTCTTTTCCTTTTTTTGCTGGTGGTTCCTCAACTGGTGCTATCCTCTCTAGGTAGGTGCCGGTTCTCTTTGCCTTAGGATCAAGCGGTGAGGCAATAAGGGTAGAGGCATACCCTTCCAGCATATCATACATCACCTCATAGCCCATTGGCTCTACTTCTTCCTGTCTAGGCTCAACAGCCTCCATTATGCATTTATCTACTTAGATGGTGAAGCAGATATCGTCTTCATATTTCTTGACGATGTCACCTGATATCCTCACTCTTTGGCTCATCTTCCTTCTAAACTCAGCAAAATACTTGTTCAGAATATCAGGGTAACCGGTTCCAAGTGCTTCAATGCTTTCCTTGATTTTCTTGGTTACCAGTTGGTCACCAGACCACTGAACATCTCCTACTCCTAGAGAGTAGCCTTGGAAATAGAGAAACAACCCAACCAGTAGTTGTCCAAACTTAAACCTAAGTGCATTATCCTGTTTGATCGCCTTCAGATTCAATAGGAGTTGTCTCTACATACCGATGCACAGATCAAATGATGCATCCTCCTTTATCATCTGGTAAGTGACATTTACCACTACAATAGATACAGAGTTAATCCTACTAGCTGAGAATGTCCAGTATCCAATCACCATACATGCATACTTCACTAGATCATCCTTGATAGAATTTACTGTCATGCCTCGTGAGTCACTCATCAAACCGGTGAGCTTGGCCATTTCATTTTTGCTTACCATTCTTAGGGCTGGCACTTCCCCTATGTTGTGGAAACTGGTGATTGCATGAATTGCCTGTGGCATAATATCATTCATCCTCTCCAGGTACATCTTGTCACCGTGGACTTTGCTCAAAATGATCCTTATGTGATCTTCTATAAAATCTTCCAGGAAGTAGACAACATTGTGGAGTTTCTTCTTCTCCAAGATATTATACTCTGGTTTGATTTTCATATCCTTTCCACAAAACAAACCTAACTGGGAGTGGATAGCTAGAGACCATAGGTCTTCAATCTTGCAATCTATGTAGTCAGAAATTCCCTCTTCTACTATCACTAGAACTTGTGATAGAGCATTATACTTGGACTTTCATTGAATAAAACTTTCAGATTCAATAGATGCACTAGAGCTGGTATGAGATGCGGAAGCCATGATAGAAACTTTAAGAACTTCAAGAAATACCTTTTTTAAAACACGTGAATTTAGGGCTTTCTGATTCTCCTTCACTCCACACTCTGTCGGTTGCTGAATCACCGCTTTGTGTTCTCCACTTGACCGTTTGCAGTTTGAATTTGAATCTCCTTCGTGGTTTGTCAATTTCTCAAGATCTCAGCTCAAATCACCTCTTCATCGCTCTGCTCTTTGAAAACTTTTCTTCGCTCAAAAATAGATAGTGAGAAATGATTTGAAAAATGCCTTTAAACATATCTCTCACCTACCATCATTAATGCTCCTCTATTAGGGTGTAAACCCTAGTTTTCCTTTTTACCATTTCTGGTCTTCTACTAAGCGACAGGTATCACATACCAATTAAGGTCTTTTACCAGTGTAAACCGGGGGTTCGATACATTTCGCCGTTTGCTCCCCCTAAGCTTTACTGAGGCCTAGTTTGCCGGTTCTGATATTTCCACACTAGGTGCAGAAACCGGTTCCTCTTGTAGCACCACTGGTTTCTTCTTCCAGGTTTTGTTCATATCTACTTGAAAGGTGTCAACATCAATTTCTCCTTCTGGAGTGACTGGTATATCATCAGATATGTTCTTTCTTGATCTACAAAATCTGGCAATGTGACCCGGTTTGTTGCAGTGATGGAAAACCAATCCAAGTGCTCTCCAAGGTCCATTGTTCATGTTTCCATTCTTCCTTCTGCATTTTGCAGCAGTGTGACCATGACCATGATAGATCATACAATTTTCTCTCCATCCAATTGCCACTTGATAGCCACCGCTTCTTGGCTAATGATTGAAGACATTAAACCGGTTGTGATTCCGGTTCTCAAAAGGTTCAGGACCAACTCCTTGGGTCCTCTGAGGATATCTTCTAGTGTCATTCATGACAGACCTGCATTCAAATGCTCTATGCCCATACTTGTTGCATGCATAACAATTACCATTGAATCTATAGGATCTAGGTTTATCATTTAGGAAATAAGGAAAATTGTTGTAAGCCTTACTCCTACACACATTTGCAGTATGTCCTTCTTTAAGACAGTTAAAACAAATAGGTTTAAACTTTTGCTTACCTTTATCCTTTGATGCCGGTTGTTTCTTTGATGCTCTAGCATTTGTACCAGAGGTCTCACCTTCCTCATGACCAGAATAACCAAGTCCATTGGTATTCTTGACCGGTTTGGCAAATTCAAGCTTTTGCTCAAGCTTGACAATATTCTTGTTGAACTTAGCAAGTATTTCCTTTGACTCAGAGAGTTCTTTGGAAATAGCAGCATTTGCTTCTATCAGGTTTTCATTCTCAGAGATGACACTGTTCAGTTCACCTTGCATGTTGTCCTTTTCCACTTTGCTAGCATGGAGTTGAGCAGTTAGGGCACTGATCTCTTGTTTCAGCTTGGAGATCTCATGATCTCTTTCTTTCACCAGATCTTCATCTTTCCTCCAGTTCTCAAGCTCTTGACACATCTGGATAGTCAGTCCTTCCAACTCCTTTCTTAGGTTGGAGTTTGATTCATTCAACTTGTTTACTTCTGCAATTAGGGCTTCCATGTCTGCTTCATATGCAGAACTATTTTCAGATAGCTCCATCAACTTTTCTGCATGTTCTCTCCTTTTTGCTTGAGATGCCTTGTATTTGACCATAAGATCATCATAGGCTTGCTCAAACTAAGTGAGCCATTGAGTAAGTTCCCTCAAGGTGTATTCCCCCATATCTCTTTCCAAGTGGTTAAACTTATAGAAAGGTAGGCTCTGATACCAATTGATGAATACTAAGAGGGGGGGTGAATTAGTATACCAAAAATCTTTGCACTTAAACACTTTGCAAGACTGACAGTAAACCGGTAAAACAATTTAGCAGACAAACTGGTTAACAAACATGCAAACCAAATAGCTAATAATGCATTCACCCACAGAAGCATAAACACCATAACACAAGAGATTTTGATGTGGAAACCCAAATGGGAAAAACCACGGTGAGATGGGACTCACAAGTAACTATCTGCAGAATAGAAACCAGACCGGTTAAGGTCTTACAATGTTCTTTACTAGAATAGATCTTGTTAGGAATCTCAATCTCTGTTAGGAGATAAGTCCGATTAAAGACTACCTTGCTAGAGGATTTTAGATCCATAGATGTGAACCACCTTGTTAGAGGATTTACAAGAGGCTTTTGGGCCTACCCGGTTAAGGGCTACAAACTTGTCGAAGATGTGAGTAATCGACAAGTGAGTGATCTAGCAAATAGCACAGATTACTTGGTTAGATCCTTGATAGCTTGATCTTAATGCATTACAACATTACTTCAGTCTTCTACATATTCATACTCTCTCTAACTCTTCAGTTACCTTGAACCTTAGCAACAACATCAACCTCAACAACAACAACCTTAGAACCCTAGACATGATGTCCTTATAAAGGAATTTGATTTCATGTAGGTCCAATAGGATTACAATACAATTTCCTAGGTTCAATGCATCTGGACATATCTAGTAACACAACACAAAAAGCACCGTCAGAGAGTCGGCACCGTCAAACGATTGGTGGATGGTAACTCGTCACATAGTATTACCGGTTCATACAAAATACCGGTTGCCAGTTTGTCAAAATGAAGACTGGTAAAAATGTGTTATGCCACTTTAATCCCTTGTACTACTTGGTATCCATGAACCACTTGAGGTCAACATGCCGCTTCAGATTGGTAAACACATTCTGCAAAACATCAATAGTCTAAAGACTATAATACAACATACCGGTTGGAACAAATACCGGTTGTGCTCTAACTCACACATATGAAGAGGATCTTAATGCAAGTGTGTGTCCATCAATGACAATCTCAAAATGAACATAAAAAATGCCAACAACTTCAATAAGATATTTCAGGTGGAATGTGATGCAAGCTACATGGCTATTGGAGAAATGCTCAGTCATGAAGGGAGGCCTTTTTCTTTTTTCAGTGAAAATCTAAATGATGCTAAGAAAAGATACTCATCTTATGACTTGGAGATGTATGCTGTAGTACAATCTTTGAAGAAGTGGAGGCACTATTTATTGCCTAAGGAGTTTATAGTTTTTACTGATAATCAGGCACTCAGTTTCATAAATAGTCAAGAGAAGCTAAACCGCCATCATATGAAGTGGGTAGAGACCCTGCAAGCCTTCACATTCACCCTCAAACACAAGAAGAGAGTCAAGAACAAAGTGGTAGATGTTTTGAGCAGGAGGGTCTTAACTGTCAACCAAATAAAGATGGAGAGTGTTGGTATTGATTCCTTGAAGAGTATGTATGTTGCTGATGAAGACTTTGGAGAGGTCTACAAGGTATGTGAAACTTTTGATGATCGGTATCATATTGAGTTTTCTGAATTTCCGATACAAGATGGATTGTTGTTCAAAGGAGTGCAGTTGTGTATTCCTAAATTTTCCATGAGATTGAATATTATTAGGGAGAAGAATTGTGGAGCCATGGCAGGTCATTTTGGCCTTGACAAGACCCTATACCTTGTGAAGAGACATTATTTTTAGCCGAAATTGTAGGCAGATGTAAGGAATTTTGTGGAAACATGTATCATATGTCAAAAATCCAAGGAGAAGTGTACAAATGCAGGTTTGTATCAACCCTTATCCCTTACTTCTAGGCCATGGGAGAGCATAAGTATGGACTTTGTGTTGGGTTTGCCTAGGACAAGGAGAGGATTTGACAGTGTTTTTGTAGTGGTGGACAGGTTTAGTAAAATGGCTCATTTCTTGCCATGTAAGACTTCTTGTGGTGCATCATATGTTGCAGACCTATTCTTCAAAGAGATAGTCTGGATACATGGATTGCCCCTAAAAATTATTTCAGATAGAGATGTGAAGTTCATAGGTCACTTTTGGAGGACTCTTTGGAAGAAGTTGGGGACTAACCTAGCTTTCTCATCAGCCTACCATCCTCAAACGGATGGGCAGACTGAAGTTGTCAATAGGTGATTGGAAAACCTATTAAGGTGTTTGACAAGGCCACATGGAGAGAAGTGGGACAACATTTTGTTACAGGCATAATTCTCATATAATGACACCATAAATAGAAGTACTGATAAATCTCCTTTCCAAATTTTTTATGGCATCCACCCAAGGGGAGTGTTGGAGTTAAGAGATTTACCCAAATAAGAAGCCATTAGTGCAGATGGTGACACTTTTGCATCAGCCATTAAAGAGGTGCATGAACAAGTCAAGTCTCATCTCGAACAATTGATAGTGAAGTATAAGGATCATGCTGATAAAAAGAAGAGAGATGTACAGTTTAGTGTTGGGGATTTGGTATGGGTACATTTGAAGAAGGAGAGACTCCAAAAAGGAAAATACACCAAACTCATGCAGAGGAAGATTAGACCATGTCAGATATTGAAGAAGTGTGGACAAAATGCCTATGAGATCCAACTTCCTCCTGATCATGGATTATCACCCATTTTTAATGTGTGTGATCTTACACTTTTCAAAGGTACTAACAATGAAGAAGAAGAACCAATGTAGGTTGTAGCAGACAATGAAATTCCAAGGTAGGAATCACCCAAGTTGAGCAAAGTGATAGACACTAGAGTCACCAAGAAGACAAGGAACAAGGAGTACATTGAGTACTTGGTGGCTTGGTAGGATAAACTAGATTCTGAGGTGGTTTGGATGACAAGTGAGCAAATATCCAATCATGGTGCAAATTTACAAACTCTGATCTCAAGTGGGCTCGAGATATCTTCTCCTAGGGAGTATGGTGTAGGAGAACCTCATAAAAAAGCTATTCATGACCCTAAGGATGAAGACTAGGATAATTAGGGTGTCTTAGTGTGTCTTGTATTTCATGTATGCAATAAACCCCACCATGTAAGCCCATGTCACCAATTAGGCAATTTGAGAAGCCATTTCAGACAATGAGGTAAAAAGGGGTAGTAGATGGTTCAAATTTGTGTTTGATAGGTTTTAGAAATTTTTCATGTGTGTTTGGTTGATCCATGTGTGTGGATCCCAACCTTAGAGAGCATGACAACTTTTTGTGCAAAATTGCAAAAATGCAACTTTAGAGTGCAAAAGTGCAACTTTTTGTAAATCGGTTGGGGGAAGCCTTTCAACAGATCCAACCTACTCCAAATTTTGTGGGAAACCATTGGAGAGTTGTATAATCCTTGTGGGAATGATTCCCAAGGTTGCTGTTGTTGGAGTTGGAACTTGAGAATCAATAATACACAAAATTCTACAGTTTTCTGAGAAAGTCTATGTTTGCAGGAGTTGTACGTGCCTGTACGGATTGATCTAGATCCCACCATACATGGAGTAGATAGGGAGATGAAATAAATTTCTCTTGGAGGTGGTTGGAGGTCTTAACTATTCTGGAGAAGAGAGAACCCTCCATTCTTCTGACTGCAACCCGAAAATTAAGGGTTTGGAGAGGGTTTTGAATAAAAATGGCTTTATCTTGCACTCCAGTCCATTAGAAGACTCTTATTTTGGAGGGATGTAGGATAATCCTTTTTAATTTAGTTTTTTCATTGGTTTTTGCAGGGAAGACTTGGGTTTGAGGCGCTGGAAGTGAATTACGTAGGCATCTCTATGTGACTACCTAGGACAATATTTAGGACAGTCATCATAAGTTGTCATAGTGGTGGATTCCAAGCATGCAACCTTTGAATTAGAGGTTTCTAACTATCCCCCACATTCCCATAATTTTTTTTTTCATTTGGTGTACCAGTAAAGGTAGTTGCTTTGGAAAATAGGGCTAATTGCCCCTATTAGGTCTCTTAGCCTTTGAAGGGAACAAACCTTGTATTTGTAGATCTAGCCAAACCATTTTGTGGATCAATAAAACTTCCAAAAGGGTGTCTAAAATGGTAATTTTTTTGTATGGGTGTGTGGAACATTTTGAAGATAAGATCCATTCTATCGTCAAATAGGGCTACAAGTCGAGGGGGTAGGTTTACAAAGGAAGTATAAGGAATTGGTGCCCAAACCCAAAACCAGTTTTTGAAAGAGTCCTTAGATGACATGTGTTGGCCAAATTAAAAATCTAAAGGAGTAGGGGTCACCAGTAAAGCATGTTTGAGGCATTGAAGCCTTTTACTCATCTTGAGTAGGCCCAAGCCTAGTGAATGTGTGTGTAGTTTCATCCAAGGTGTGGAGTCCTTCCTTGCAAGACCCTTGTGAGTAGTTGAGGGGTCACTAGCCTAACCTTGTTTGGGCTTGCCATTAGAAGTTTGGGTAGGCCTCTGCATTAGTTTTTCCATAGATATCTCTCCCCCTTTGACATCAAATGCCAAAGCAGTTAAGAAAAAAAACATAACATAACATAACATACAACTAACTACTCTCCCTGAGTAGTAGCCCTCCTTCATCAAAGCCGGAAAAAGATTTTTCTTTTAGTTTCTACCGATGGGAAAATTACCCCAAGCTTCTCTCTGAGATATTCAAATGTTTCCTTAGGCAAAGGCTTTGTAAAGATATCTGCAGTTTGCTCTTTAGTATTCACATAAACAAATCTCACTTCATTTGCTTCAACATTCTCTTTCATAAAATTGTACTTAATAGAAACATGCTTTGTTTTAGAGTGAAATATCAGATTCTTTGATATATCAATTGCTGCTGAATTATCACAATAAATAATTATCGATTCTTTGCATTCTACCTTTATTTGCTTCAACATTTCCTTGATCCATAATACCCAAGTGCAATTAGTTGCTACTGCAACATATTCTGATTCTGCTATAGATAATGATGTACAAGCCTGCTTCTTGTGGATCCATGAAATTAACCTTCTGCCAAGAAAGAATGCACCGCCAGTGGTACTCTTTCTGTCATCTACATCTCCTGCCCAATTTGCATCTGTATATGCACATAACTCAGAATTTTCATCCTTAGGATACCATAAACCAAGTTTTGCTGTGCCTTGTCGCTACCAAAAATTCTTTTAACTGTTGATTCATGAATTTCTTTAGGATTCCTTTGAAATCTAGATACAATACATATTGCATTCATTATATCAGGTCTGGTTTGTGTCAAATACAATAATCCTCCAATCATAGATCTATACCTTGTCAGATTAATAGGACCTGAATCATCCTTCAATGTCAATTTGTCAGTTGTAGTCATAGAAGTGCTTATCGGTTTGGAGTTTTCCATACCAAATTTCTTCAAAAGTTTCAAGTACTTTGTTTGACATATGAATATACCTTTATTTGTTTGTGAAATTTGCAAACCTAATTTTTTTTATCTCTCCAATCATGGACATTTCAAATTCTTCCCGCATCTTGTTAGCAAAGTCTTTACATAACTCTTCTTCAACTTCAAAAATGATATCATCCACAAATACTTCAATAACTAAAATATCATCATTGGTAACTTTGTAATACAAATTACTATCAGCATTACCTTTTGTGTATCCAAGTTTTAAAAGATATTTTTCAAGTCTAGCATACCAAGCTCTGGGAGCTTGCTCCAATCCATATAAAGCTTTCTTTAACCTACAAACTATATCCTTGTCATCTGTCAATGAAAATCCTTCAAATTGTTCAATGTAAACTTCCTCCTCAATATCTCCATTCAAAAATGCACATTTTACATCCATTTGATAAACTCTATGGCTCTTATGAGCTGCAAATGCAAGAAATAATCTATCTGCGTCAATTGTACTACCGGTGCAAAGGTTTGATTATAATCAATTCCTTCTTTTTGTCAATAACCTTCACAAAATAATCTTTCTTTGTTTTTGATTACTTCACCATTCTCATTAAGTTTATTTCTATATACCCATTTAGTTCCAATTACACTTTTGTCTTTAGGCTGGGGAACTAATGCCCAAGTATTATTCTTTTCAATTTGTTCTAATTCATCTTCCATTTCTTTTATCCAATGTTCATCTTGACATGCTTCAATAACAGATGCCAGTTCAACATGATAAATTAAACATACCTCTTCATTCGCTAATATTCCTCTAGTCATAACACCTTGATTCTTATTTCCAATTATCTGATTCTCTGAATGATTCAATCTTACATACCTGTGTTTATTCCGATTTACATTCACATGCTCTTGTTCTTTAGTCACAGTTGAGTTGTCTGATGATGCCGGTGTGACTGGATGTATATTCTGTACTGGTGCAATCTATGCCGGTTCATTTATAATCATTTCAACTGCCGGTTCTACAGATCTTGAATCTCCTATTAAATGTTCATCTATCTGCGCATTAGTACTCTCAATGATTTTCTGCAATCTTTTATTATAACATCTATATGCCTTGCTTCTAGTTGAATAACCAATAAATATTCCTTCATCACTTCTAGGATCAAATTTGCCAATATACTCATCTCTTCTAATATAACATTTGCTTCCAAATATTTTGAAATATTTAAGAGTAGGAGTATGACCAAACCATAGTTCATAAGGGGTCTTACCGGTTTCACTTTTGATGTGAACTCTATTGAAAGTATAAACCGCTGTATTCATCACTTCTCTCCAGTACACATGAGGTAGATTTGCTTCCATAATCATGGTTCTTGCTACATTCAGAATAGTTCTATTCTTCCTTTCCACAACTCCATTCGCTTCATAGAATGAATTGAATTCCCTAGATGTAAATTCTCCTCCTTGATCAGATCGCAAACATTTGATTTTCTTGCCAGTTTCATTCTCTACCATTTCCTTGTATATCTTGAATCTTCCAAAAGCTTCTGATTTCTCCCTGAGAAAAGTAACCCAACACATTCTAGAATAATCATCAATTATTAGCATACAATATCTATCACCCTGTAGACTTCTTGTTCTTGCTGGACCACATAAATCAGTATGAATTAATTCAAGAATATTATTAGATTTCTTAAAAATGCTCTTAAATATTGTTCTAACTTGCTTTCCCATTTGACATTCCTTACATACCGGATTATGAGGTTTCACAATCTTAGGTAAATCCCTTACTGCCTTAGTTGAAATGATCTTTACAATGCAATCAAAATTCACATGACAAAGTCTTTTATGCCATAACCAACTTTCATCAATGTGTGCAATCAAACATGTCTTATCATTGATATTCAAATAAAAGATATTACCTTTAGTCTGATTTCCGATTGCAATCTCTAATCTAGTTTTGTTCATGATTTTGCATTTTCCACTCTTGAATTGTAACTAAAATCCTTTTCCCACTAACTGACCAACACTCAAAAGATTATTCTTTAAACCTTCTACATAATAAACATTGTTAGTATTGTGCTTACCATCCAAAGATATAGTACCTCTTCCTTTGATTAAACAAGCTTTGTCATCTCCAAATCTTACTAGACCTCCATGAATTTCCTGAAATGATAAGAATTTTCTTTTATCACCAGTCATATGATGCGAGCATCCACCATCTATAATCCATTCATCCTTTTCTTCACTTTTTGTTGCTAATGCCTTCTCTACTGGTTTGACAATAGGATTTGGTTGATCTTCTTTTCTTGCAAGAAATGCCCATCCACTATCCGCTGGATCTTCATTTGAATCATCTGTAACACCTTCATCTGCATAGTAACATGACTTATCTCTATTTTTCTTAAATCTATATATATGATATTTAGGGTTAGGCATATATGTTCTTTTTGCTTCCTCCCTTAATCTTGTATGTCTATCAGGACACCTAGAATCCATATGACCAACTTTATTGCATTTAAAACATTTCAAAGGTGCTTTATCTTCATACTTACTTCCTGCTGGACCTTTAGGCATCTTCCTTGCAAATAGTGCTTCAAGTTCTTCATTTTCTCTTCTCATATCTTCAAGTTCTTTTGTATAAAGTTCTTTCCAATCAGTTTTGTTAGATGATGATGATGATGATGCTGATGATGATGCTTTGAAAGCTATATCAGTTTTGACTGTAGAAATAGGACCAAACTCTTCAAGCTCAAATATAGTAAGTTTTCCAACCAAAGTATCTCTAGAAACTGATGTATAAGGCATTATTCCCAACTCATTAATAGTAGTCACTTTCACTTTGTAAGCTAGTGGCAAAGCTCTTAAAACTTTAGACATAATTTTATATTCACTCAAGGATCTTCCACAACATTGTATTCCTAAAACAATTTCATTAACTCTTTCCACAAATGCAGAAATTCTTTCATCTTCTTCCATTTTTAAATTTTCAAACTTGACCCGGTAACATTCTAGTTTTGCAATTTTGACAGTGGTATCTCCTTCATTCAATGTTTCCAGTTTATCCCAAATAGCTTTTGTAGTAGACCTGTTTGATAATCCCATGATTTGCTGATCTGATAATGCGCTCAAAAGTGCTTCTCTTTCTTTGCAATCATTCTCCAAGTCCTTAGCCCATGTTGGTGGATGAGGTTGATTTGGAGTAGGACCAACAAAACCATTCTTAGTAACATCCCATATATCTCTTCCAATGTAGTTCAGACATGTTTCCATTATGATCTTCCATATACCATAGTTAGTTCCATCAAGTTTCAGACTATCCTTCCTAAAAATATTTGTTGCCATAGGATCTCCTCAAGCTGTTAGGCTTCTGCAAAAAAAGAACTTAGCTCTGATACCAATTGTTAGGAACTGGGAAGGACAACTAAGAGAGGAGGGGGGTGAATCAGGTGTGAACCAATTGTCAATAAATTACAAATCAAAACCAATTAATCCAACTTGAAACTTAGTGTCGATAAAACAAATTATAATGTTGGTAAAATAGATTAGCAATTATAGGAGTGCCAGTAAAACTTAATGTATGAAACAGAAAGAGAAACAACATCCACAACACATGACACAAAGATTTTAAAGTGGAAACCCTGTAAGGGGAAAAACCATGGTGGGAAACCTAAGTGTATACAAATGGGGTCTGGACATGCAGAAAGGCCAACCGCCTAGAGCTCACTGCTCAATCACAAAATAGGAGTCACACTAACTACAATTGGATGGTTAAATCCAATAACAATATACTGCTTCAATATAGCATCTGCAATGCTGGATTCAGTACCAGTTTAAGCCCTAAACATGAGTGTCAAACACCTTCATAACCTTCCTTCAACCTTCAGATAATGGTTGCGTGATTCACACAAGGATCTGCTTATTTTTGCTCTTCAATGATCTTCAATATTTGTACACAATCATAATGATTATCTTCAATAAGATCTTACAATCATTTATACAAAACCTAAGACCAAATGTTAAGGTCGGCTCACTAAAGATATTACAATTAAATCAATTACAAATAAGTCTTGATATTACAATAAAAATGTACTGCTTCAAAAAAGCATCTGCAATGCTGGATTCAGTACCAGTTTAAGCTTTGAACATGAGTGCCAAACACCTTCATAACCTTCCTTCAACCTTTAGATAATGTCTGTGTGATTCACACAAGGATCTCCTTATTTTTTCTCTTCAATGATCTTCAAAATTTGTACACAATCATATTGATTATCTTAAATAAGATCTTACAATCATTTATACAAAACCTAAGACCAAATGTTAAGGTCAGTTCACTAAAGATATTACAATTAAATCAATTACAAACAAGTCTTGATGCGATACAATATGTCGGCTCAATACATTTACACATTAACCAATCAATAAACCATTTCCAAAATGTGTCGTGTTGATCTAGAATAGATATCATGTATCGGCCCATAACCTAAACCTATCTGCCGGTAAAGGAAAATCTGTCAACCTAATTAGACCAATAAGAAAAACACCAAATCCAAACATCCAATCCATGTCTTTGACTTAAACAAATGATCTCCAGATGATAACAAGTTATCATCACTGTCGGTGAACCATATAACCTACCGGTGAACATATACTGGTGACTGTGTATAAGCCACTAACCATGCTGGGACCACAATGTGTTGGTTCAACAATAAACCAATATAACCAGAGTGTCAAATCAATAATGTAGACCTCCAAGAAGATAAGTGTTGAAATCAATGAAAAAACCAATGCAACACATGATGAAGTCATCCATAATACCAATAGTTTAAACTTTCATGCTTGACATATACTTAACAATTAGACATATAACTTCAATCATAACCCCTTAAGCTCTTTCAATGTGTACTTTCAATATTTAGGATTAGGACCTCTAGCTGAACTAGGACCCCCTTAAGAAATTTTATTTATCTAATCACATTGAACTCCCCATAATTCATCCTATAATGAACCCCTTTAAGAAATGTGAACTAGATCTTAACCCCTTAAACCTTCCCATTCTAGGACGGTCCTTGACTTGTTATAGACTTAAGGTTTCATACTTTATGTATGTAAATTTAATGTTTAGACATATATAAGTTTGATCATGACTCCTTAATCTCTTTCGTACTTAACATACTTTCAATATGTATAATTGAAAAATATTCATGATTAGGATCTCTAGCTGAAATAGGACCCCTTAATCTATGTTCTCAATTGTGCATGTGACCCCTTATTTAAGCTTTCATTTATACCTACGATCATGTCTAACTCCCCGTACTTTGCATCCTTAAGTTTGAAATAATTTATATCTATGAATATAAGTTTGACATACTTAACAATTAGATCACCAATTACGAGGTCTCTGAAAAGCTTCCATATACTTGACATCATGTACTCGTGTATAAGTTTGATCATGACCCTTAAGAGACCTTTCATACTAAAACTTACTTTCAATGCATACTTTCAACATTTAGTATTATTACCTCTAGCTGAAATAGGACTCCTTAAGACATTAATTATCATATGATACCTTAAGACATTCATCATCACATGACTCATTATACTTTCAATGTATGTACTTGACATTCAGGATCTCATTAGGACCTCTAGCTGAAATAGGACCCCTTAAGATATCCTCAATCACATGATCCCTTAAGACATTAATTATCACATGACTCATTATAGTTTCAATGTATGTACTTGACATTCAAGATCTCATTAGAACCTTTAGCTAAAATAGGACCCCTTAAGACATCCTCAATCACATGAACCCTTAAGACAATAATTATCATATGATCCCTTAAGACACTCATTATCATATGATCCCTTAAGACACTCATTAACACATGACCCCTTAAGACATTAATTATTACATGACCCCTTATAATTTCAATGTATGTACTTGACTTTTAGGATATCATTAGGACCTCTAGCTGAAATAGGACCCCTTAAGACATCCTCAATCACATTACCCCTTAAAGACATTAATTATCACATGACCCCTTATACTTTCAATGTATGTACTTGACATTTAGGATCTCATTAGGAACTCTAGCTGAAATATTACCCCTTAAGACATCCTCAATTACATGACCCCTTAAGAAAATAATTATTAAATGACCCCTTAAGACATTAATTATGACATTAACCCTTATAATTTCAATGTATGTACTTGACATTCAGGATCTCATTAGGACCTCTAGCTAAAATAGGACCCCTCAAGACATTAATTATCACATGACTCCTTAAGACATTAATTATTACATGATCCCTTATACTTTCAATGTATGTACTTGACATTTATGATCTTAGGACCTATCTAAGCTATAATAGGACCCCTTAAGACATCCTCAATCGCATGACCTCTTATACTTTTAATGTATACTTTCAACATTTAATATTAGGATGTCTAGCTGAAATAGAATCCCTTAAGAAAATAATTATCACATGACCCCTTAAGATATTCATTATTGCATGCCCCTTCAAGAAATTAGTTATCACATGACCCCTTATACTATTAATGTTTGTACTTGACATTCAAGATCTCATTTGGACCTCTAATTGAAACAAGACCCTTTACTTGACATCCTCAATCACATGACCCCTTAAGGTATGTATGAGTACTGACTTGACATGTATTTATTAAAAGTTTGATCATTCTCAAATACTATTCACTTAAATATCATGAATGCATTTATTTTTTAGTATGTACATGTATTTTAAATTTGTAGTAAGATATCTTTAAATTTTTAATGTTATAATACTATACATGTTCTTGAAAGTTTCAAAAGATACATACTTAGTTTGATTTATAGTTAGATTGTAGTTTCTTTAAATACATGTATGTGTGTACATATTATTTAATATGTATAGCTTTGATTATGTTTAAAAATAATTTAAATGTATATAGATTCTTTACAGCTAATAGTTTTGAGATGATAGTTATATTCATATGGCCTCTCCTATAGGCAAATATTAGACATGAAAATAACCAAAGCCCACTTAGCACCATATTTCATTGTTCCCACCAGTAGCTTATAAATTCTTCCAAACAAATTGTGCATGTCCATGAGGTGGTGTCAGTAGCCTACGACAGAAACACATTTTTGGGAGCAGTGGTGGATGGTCTTTGAGCATCCACCACACACTAATTTAGAGGTCCCCATTTTTGAGGAAATTATATGAAAAGTTTGTTATTAGTTATTGTATGCTAGATTAGTGGAGTCAGTTTATCAATTAGAAAAACAAGTAACTAACATACTAATGAAACATTAGATATAAAAAATAACATGGTAAACCAATTAAACAAGCTAATCCTTCAAAAGAATCCCATTGTCCTCTATCTTCAAGGATTATTCAAATCATGATTACTCTCAGATCACTGAGCAATTGACCCTTAGAGTGACAACTCAAAGAACAAGTTATATGTGATGAAATGATCTATATGCCTATGCAACCAAGATCAATAAGATTATGCTAGTGATAATGAGATAATATAATAATATGATATGCTATATTGCATGATATCCTAATAAAAAAATTAGTTCTATATGTTTGAGTTTATAAAGAGATAAAATGTAGATTCTAAAGCTAGGGATTGATGACCTTGATAGACAATAACTTGGATATATAAAACTTGGGGTTTCCTAATAATGAGGGAATGAGGCCTATTTATAGAAGAAATGGGGAATTGGATGGTTAAGATTGAATTATCTTAACAAGGGCTAGGATTGAATGATCCTCAATCCATGTGGCACTTTCAAACTAATCCCATGTTGACAAGTGTCAACATGATAAGGCTTGAGAGGAGAGAGAAGAGGCATTAAATGCTTGAGGGGACATGATGATTACCCTAGGGGGGTTGGTTAGGGTTGAGTTAATAAATAATTATTTTATCCAAGGGATAAAAGAGTGTGCAAAGGTTAAAGGATAACCATGTGGAGATGGGAAATAACTACAAGGAATGCAATGGTTAGTAAATAAAACATAAAGCATTTAAACACTTCAAATTAAACCATTATACCTTGAATTTTTGTCTTCTTCTCGTATTAAAATCTTGATGAAGTTGAAGATGCACCTCTCTCTCCAACTTGTTTGGATTAGCTCCAAGATAGGTTGTGGATTGCTCTCCACGCACAAAAATAATGATCAAATGGATGGAGAGATAATAGAGGATTGCAAAGGGATGGAGGATATGGATGCCTAAGATTGACTATAGTGGATGCACAAAGGGTGATTTCAAAAGCTATACTAGAAGCATAATATTGCATGGATATGAGATATGGAATGAAGGGGAGGAGACCCTCATTTATAGATCTGAGAGAGGAGGAATGGACGATTGAGATTGATTTGAAATGGAAGGCCAAGATTGAAGGAAAGGGATGAAGTGGATTGAGAGGATAAGGTGTGGAGACCAAGAGATTTGACATAAAGGAATTTCTTGTCTCCACACTCCACAATGTGCGTGGGGAAGATACCCTCAAGTACATTGGGAAGACAAAATAGATTTCAAAATTCATTGGGGGAGGACAAGGGAATTAAAAATTATCAAATAATGAAGTGCATGGGAAAATGAATTAAAAATTCCTTGGGAAGATGAGAGTGCATAGAAAAGAGAGGAAATTTGAAATCCTTGAAATGACTAAAGTTGGTGCATTTAAGGTTGGGGGTTGAGAGGGGGACAAGCCATTTATGACAATTAGTTGACTTGTGGTTAATCATGAGGATTAGGCATAAACAAATGATTAGAAAGAGTGATTAGGTGGGATAATGAGAGATTAGAAGAGAAAAGGGAAAGTTAGGAGGATTTGACAAGAGGAGAGAGAATGAGTCGAGGAATTAAAAATTAAGAAATAATGATAATAGGGATTTTAGAAGAATTAATTAGCTTAAGTAAGGATTAGAAGAAGATAATTTGTAGGAATCACATGATCCAGTTAATTAATTAAAATTAATTAACTAAATGGGACTTAGAGGAATTATTTAAATTGGATGACTTTAGAAGAAAGAGAATAATTAATTTATTTGATAAATCAATTATTGGACTATAGTGACAAAATTAATTAATTTTAATTTAATTAATTCTAAGAAGAATAGAAGGAATACCATAATTAAGTTAATTAACTATGTAGTAAGGATAAATTAATTAAATATTATAATTAATTAATTTTGGATGTCTACACCATGGTCAAAGTAATGAATGCTTGAAGAGACTCGAGGGTTAGATGGATGGTTGAGTTAGAGAGAAAATCTCTAACCAAGGGTCAATTGTGGGTTTGTTAGATTTAAGACTTTAATGGTTTATGAAGACTTTAAGGGTTAACTTGCTGAAGGGTCAAATGTGGGTTTGTTAGACTTAAGCCTTTAATGGTTTGAGAAGTGACTCCTTCCTAATCCTTTGTTTAGGAATGTGAAAATGCTTAGGAGAGGGTTTAAGCTAATTAGAAGGGTTTAAAAGAATTTAGAAGGAGGGTTAGTGTGCAAGTGGATTTTGTAGGAGAACACAAGTGGGAGGGATTTTAGGATTTTGATTGGAATAAAATTAATTTATTTCAATTTATGGTGCAACTTGCATTAGATGGATTTTTAAATAAACATCGATTTATTTAAATGTGAAAGGGGTATTTAATTAAATGTGAAATGAGGACTTAATTAAATAAATATGATTTATTTAATTAAAAGCTTGAAATTGGCTAGGTGAATTAAATCAAATAGATTTATTTAATTAATAGAAAGGTGAAAAGGATTAATTAATTAAATATTGAATTTAATTAATAACTAGAGGAGGAGTGGATGAATTAATTAAATATTGGATTTAATTAATAGCTAGATGGATTAAATAAATATAAAATCTATTTAATCAAGTGGACAGAAATAGGTGTCTACTTTTATAAACCTAATTATTTTGATGAGTGTTAGACTTGTGTGAGTAATATTGTCATTGATGTCAAACCATCCATCCGATTTGGACCAGACAATGTATGAGGTCCGGACATTATTCTAGATGTTATGGTTGTTGTTGTATGCAGTTAGTATGGTTGTGCAGTTCAGATGTTGTGGTTTTGGTCAAAAGTTATTATGCATCATGGGTAACCCTAGATGATGATTTTAGAGGTTTCATTTAGTTCTCATTGATCTTGGTAGCCCGATGTTAGGATTTCTCATTGATCCCGATATCAGTTATGTGTCTTGGTGTTAGCAGTTTTGGTAATTATCAGAAGTATCTCTTTGAGTTTCATGTTGTAGCTTTCTTGGTACATGTGGAGCCTACATTGTGGAGATCTTGGGTTTGATCTTGTGATTATGGGTCGATATTCTTGGGTTTGGATGACCCTATCCCTTTCCGTTAATCTCGATATATGTATTGGCAATTAGAGTATGTAAAGGAAGCATGTAGAAGTCTTGCATAGGCTGACATGAGAATATTGATAACGTGTTGGGCTTGGTTGACACACTATTTTGTATTTATTCCCTCTGGTATATATACATATACATATGTAGTAGCATTAAGAAGCAGAAGTAGAAGTGGTAATAGGAGGAAGAGATTGAGTGAGTGAAGGTATGTGTGATACGTGAAAGAAAGCTGGTAGCGAGGATAGCAGTGTCTTTAAAGTGCTAGTTATGAACAACAAATGTAGACAATGGTATAGTAGTGCAGTAGTCCTTTACTAAACCTGCTGCACGAGAGTTGTACAAATATCTCTAACCGGATCTTCTGTAGAGTTTGTGATTTGTAATTTGAGCTTAAACTTGGAACCGATTCCATGCATTTGGAGATGTCAATCTTCTCAGTTCAACCCTTTTAGTTGTAGTGAGCATTTCAATAGTTAGCCATCTCCTTGTATATCTGCAGTGAGTAGTCTGACAGTGAGTCATTTTTGTAATCTGGTAGTGAGTCACCCCTTTGTAAACACAATTATAACTAGTTATATTCTCTTGAGAGTTGACACTCTTCATGGTTTTTCCCATTTAGGTTTTCCACATATAAAATCTAGTGTTCATTTTGTGGTTGTGTTCTTAATGTTTATTTTGCATTTACTACTTTATATCAGTCAAGTTTGTTTGATATTTTTGTGGATAGTTATAATTGGTGAAAAGTTTTCTTTAATATGTGGGAATACTGATTCACCCCCCCCTCTCAATATTCTAGTTCTTTCAACCTAATCAACAATTGGTATCAAAGCTTTGGTCCCTTGCTAGGAAATCTAAATCGCTTGAGGGAGATCCGTGTTGGTTGAAGCCATGGCACCTATATGCCCTGCAAAAGGTTTTTAGATGGATGAAGATTTGAAGACAACTCTTGAAGATTTGGAAAGCATTGATTCAAAGAATGAAGAATTGAAGGAGAATGTGAAGATAGAAAATGAATGTGTGCAAAAGATGAGAGAGAAAATCTAGAAGTTTGAGTCGACATATAAGAAAGTTAACAATCGGTTGAAACAAGCAAATGAGACTATTGAAGATTTGTTGTAGAAGATCGAGGAAAATGACAAGATAGAACAACTCCTGAAAGAGACAATAAAGCAGAATTCTAGAGAATGTGAAAATATTGAACAAGAGGTGAAGAATCTAAAGGCAGAGAATACAATCCTTGATTGTAGTAAGCTCCTGGAAGATTTGATCAGCATGCAACAAGTCAATTTAGACAAAACCAGACTTGGTTTCTAACCTAGTATGTGCTCAGAGTAGAATTATATTGAAAGAAGAAAACAAAGAAGTCAAAGTTGAAGTAGAGAAGAAGTCAAAAGATGAGAAGAAATCCCAAAATAATTCAAATGCAAAAAGTCCACGGGTTCGACAACCTAATGCATAGAGGTACCTATATTTTAATGGCTATTATTTTAAATGCAATAAATTTGGACACAAGGCAATAAATTGTATAAGCATTTAGTGTTATGGTTGCAAGATGTTTGGATATAAAGCAAGTCTCTGTAGAAATAATGTTGTGAATCAGAATTGTAATCCGGTTGTTGCAAACAAGAAAAGTTACAACTTTCATGGATACTATTATATTTGCATTAAATATGAACATAAGGCTAGTCAATGTAGATACATATCTACATCTAGTAAGATCTGAGAGGAATATTGTCAGTTGATTCGAATGAAATCACACTCGACATTATGCTAATCATTGTAGGAATAAAAATGTGGAGAAATTTTCTAAGAAGAATGTGATGAATAATGGTGAATCAAAGAAGAAAGAAAACTTGGTCTAGAGAAATAAGAGTGAGAACAAAGGAAGTGAGCCTGATGTATCAGAATCTGGTGCATGCACCTCTTTCTTTGGTAATTAAGTCTAGAGTTTTGGGTTAGGGGGAGTTTTGATTTGAAAGAAAAATCTTCTATCCTTGACATCTGAGTGGATCATGTCGCTAATCCAGCAGGATAGTGCTTGAGTGGTATTTGGTAATCGGAGAATCCTGTTGACATCATTGATAAGATAGTTCTTGGTGGCAAAACTCTAATGAAGTATCTTTAACAAGATAAGTATCAATTTTATGGGTTCATTTCTTTCATATTGGTCATTTGTGTTTGAGAATATTGCAAATAGTAGAGTAGTAGTAGAGTGAGCAGTGAAAGCAATCATGGAAGGAAAATTGATCGTCAAAGAATCTAGCAGTAAGGAATTTCATATTGTGGACAAGGTGCTCCTAGATGAGTTTATCCCGGAGAAGATCAGAGTTGTTGAAGCTAGTTTGAATAATGACAAATGGTAGAGGGTCAAAGGTTCAAAAGGCAAAGGTCTAAATCTTTGGACCGAATTCTCTTGGTTCAAAAATGCAAAGGTTATCAAGGTAGTTCTTAGCCATGTGCGAGATAACTACATCATGTTGGATAAACCCTATCTGATCACAAAGGAAATAATTTCTATGGTCACCAACTTGTGCAACAATGGAGAAGTTCCTACAAAGAAGTCGCTTTTTAACAGAGAAGTGGAAGCCCTATACAGTGTGAAGGGTGATCAGCGATCTGTAATTATTAACACAATCATGAACCTTATGGTGAGGTATGTTGCTTATGACATCTCTTATAAAATCTATTTCAGAAATAGGGAAGGTGCCACCTTGATAATTGTAGTATATTTGGAACATATAATTGTGATGGAGAACAAATCATTCTTGTGTGAATTATTGAAAAAGTTATTGTTAGAGAACATTAAGATGACAAAAGAGAAGAATTATGCTTTCTGATTTGGGTCATTCCTTGTAAGTTTGGTTATGCACTGTTTGGAATCCCTTTCGGAAAAAGAATGTCATATGGGAGTCTAGTGTTCCTATTGCAAGATAGATATTTAGATATTTGAATAGTTTGGCTAATAGAGAGGGAGTTTGTAATGGCTATTTCAAGTCATTTGTGGATATGTGGAGTGTTGGCTCGATGTCTATGTCTTTCTATTCCGGTTCTAGAGATTCATCCTCGAGAAAGAAGAAAATGAGGCAGTCTGTTACTATTAGTATTTCAAAGCCAAAGAGAAGCAAGGTGGAAAATGTTGTGGTGATTAATGATCCGGAATCCCTTGTATCTAGAGTAGTTTCAGAAGTTAAAGAGAAGGAAGTTAGAGAGTTAGATGATGAGTCTAATTTGTTAAAATTGGTCGATGATATAGATGGAATCAAGAGTATTGGTGTCAAATGGATGACTTAAATCGAGTCAGACAAAATTGAGAGAATTCTGATGAAGCATTTAATCTAGAAAAACTTGAGACTTGAAGATATCAGTAATATGCTCTTGGAATCCTTGAATGAGGTTCTGAAAGAAAGAATGTTTGAGCAGTTAGTTGAAGAAAAAGGCTTGGATATGCAAAATCTGTTGAATGAATGTGTTATTGCACAAAAGAACTTGTCAAAATGAGTTGAGAGACTCTATCCACAGTGCTAGTAGAGTGTACAAATATTGTATCTCTTGGAAAACAGCTGCAATGAAGCACAAGGGTAAGATTAATGCTATTGAAGATGATATGACTAGTCTAGGCAAGTCTTTTGATTTTTTAAGTGATAAGGATGGTTAGAAAAGAAAAAGAGTTAATTCTCTTTAAGCTGAGCTCCTTATGCTTGAAAGGAAAAAAGAAGACTTTGTGAGCATGTTTTGGAAAGTTAAGGAGATTGTTGAAGCTAAGCTAGAGCACTTTTCAACATTGCTTGAGAATGTAGTTGAGTATGAGCAGAATCCAACTGCTTCAAATAATTTTTCAAATTCATTTGATCTATTGGTTGAGTGCATAAGTATTTCAGTGAGTATCAAGCTATCTATACATTCTTGGGAAGTTCTCCTTCGTGATTTGAAAAAAAATACAAGCTTATATTTTCAAATAAGTGCAGTTGAAAGTTTTGGTGTGATATTTAAGTTTTGACATTTTTGGGTGTATATATTCATTCTTTCCTTCTTTCTTTCTGGCATCCTTTGTCCTTGATATCAAAAGGGGGAGAAAGGAATATGATTTCAAGGAATGCTGATTTGAAGAATTGCATGAGTAAGGGGAAGTTGTGCAGTCATGTTTTGAATATGTTTTGCCATCAATAACAAAGGGGGAGATTGTTAGACTTGTGTGAATAATATTGTCATTGATGTCAAACCATCCATCTAGTTTGGACCAGACAATGTATGAGGTCTTGACATTAGTCTGGATGTTATGGTTGTTGTTGTACGCAAGGATTGTATGCAGTCAGTAAGGTTGTGCAGTTCAAATGTTACAGTTTTTGTCAGAAGTTATTATAAAGCATGGACAACCCTAGATGATGACTTTAGAGGTTTCATTGAGTTCTCATTGAATCTAATATACCAGTGTTAGGAGTTCTCATTGATCCTGGTATTAGTTATGTGTCCTGGTGTTAGTAGTTTTGGTAATTATCAAAAGTATCTCTTCAAGTTTCGTGTTGTGGTTTTCTTGGTACATGTAGAGCCTACATTTTGGAGATATTGGGCTTTATCTTGTGATTATGGGTTGGTATTCTTGGGTCTGGATGACCTTATCACTTTTCGGTAATATCTGTATATGCATTGGCAATCAAAGTATGTAAAGGAAGCATGTAGAAGTCTTGCAGAGGATGGCATTAGCATATTAATAATGTGTTGGGATTGGATGACACACTATTTTGTATTTGTGCCCTTTGGTATATATACATATACATATGTAGTAGCATAAAGAAGAAGCATAAGTAGTAGCAAAAGTTCTAGTAGTAGCAAGAGATTGAGTGAGTGAAGGTGTGTGATATGCAAAAGAAAGTTGGAAATGATTATAGCAATGTGTGTGAAGTGCGAGTTGTGAACAACAAAGGAAGACAGTGTTACAGTAGTGCAATAATCCTTTACCGGACATGTTGCGGGATAGTTGTACAAAGATCTCCAACTGAATCTGCTATAGAGTGTGATTTGTAATTTAAGCTTAAACTTGGAATTGATTCCATGCATTCGGAGATGGAAACCTTCTCAATTAAACCCTTTTAGTTGCAGTGAGCATTTCGACAGTTAGCCATCTCTTTGTATATCTATAGGGAGTAGTCCGATAGTGAGCTATTTTTTTTATCTGGTAGTGAGCCATCCCTTTGTAAACACAATTATAACTAGTTATATTCTCCTAAGAGTTAACACTCTACGTGGTTTTTCCCATCTGGGGTTTCCACATCTAAAATTTGGCGTTCATCTTTCGGTTGTGTTCTTAATGTTTATTCTGCATCACCCCCCCCCTCTTAGTATTTCAGTGCTTTCAACCTAATTAACAGTGAGATCATTCTAGGATGTTGGTGGTAGCATGCCACAATAGAGGTTGGGGGCATGAGTTGATCCCAATCAACCTATCCCTCATTATCCTATTGTGGATCCTCATTCCGTTGTTGTTCATATTCCTATTCATCAACATTTTGTGTTCAATAGTAGGAGCATTGAGTGCGCTCTCTACTAATATTAGCGAGAAAACTACTGATATGACAACTCATCGTGATGATGGAGGAGCATTAGGAGGAGATGGTGCAAGTAGGTCCACTCCACATGTGTCAGCATGTAATTGATTATTCTACAGACCCGGTGATGGTGCGTCCACTTTAGGTGCATTTGTTTTATTCACTTTAGTTGCACATGGAGCATCAAATCATGATATTGGTTCATATGTAGATTTTCTATGTGTTGACAATGATCCAAAGTTTTTTAATATAATTCTAATTTATAATAGACATAAATTATATATTATAAAATATTTAATAACTTCAAATGTTTTGTGTCTAGTCCATGGCTGGGGGCACACCAACTTCTTGTTTTGATCGATTTTGTTTTCTATCCACACCTGTGCAACTTGGCACACCTTTTGGGGTATATAATTTGATTGATTTTAAGTCGTTATATTGTTCATCATACAATCAATTTATAAATATATTAATGTTGGTACATGTTTAGTGAGTGATACCAACTTCCATGTCGAATCATTACCTTGAGGTTGTGGCGGGTGCTCTTCTAGTATCAGTTGTAGCAGATGAGGCAATCAATGTATGTTGACCAATTTTGTCTATACATGTGTGTGTGTGTGTACAAATTTCTATTAAAAATTGAATTACTTAAATTTTTAAATATGTATACATATGCGAATTTTGTTGGTGGACACCACTACGAGGATGGGTTTTTCACACCCATATGATCTTGGTTAATTATAGGAATCATCAGTTGCATTTCAAGTGAACAATTTTATTTTAATATGTAAATATATGAATTTAATTTGTACAAATCTTTTAAATGGATCAATATTAATTTGTAGACCTTGACATGTGCTTTATTTGACCTTGTAGGATGTTGTCAATACCACTTTTGTTCTTGATATAGCCACTTAGACCACGTCTTTTAATTTTGATTATGTATTTAAATTCAATCAAATATTTTATTTTAATTTTAGTGTCCATACATGTGTTTATTTATATTTTTTCTTAAGTACAAGTTGAGATAGGTGCGACCATGGCCATAATACCTACACGTAGATATGTAGAGCATCTAGATGTGCTAGGAGGAGATAATCAGGTACAATAATTTGTATATGATTTAATAAATTAAAGCACAAATTAAATCATTAAATAAATATATCTGATTCCATTTTCTTCTATAGCATGAGACATAAGAGGCAAGAACCATAACACTTGGAGATGCAGAGCACCTGCACAAGGGAGGAGATGACTAGACTCATATAGTATTTAATTTAGATATCATTTTATTTTAATTAAAAAGTGAGTTAAATTTTTTAAATCATTTAAAATAGTTTTAAAAATTTGACAAGTTCATTTTTCTCCTATAGAGTGATTCTGTTCATCTTGGCTTGTGTGGATTGAAGAGGAGTCGAGATTTTAGGGAGTCCTCTTGATTTTAGGGACTATATAGATTTTTATATACATGTTTCATAGACTTATTTCAATACACTTGTTTCATGGACTAGATCTCTTTGTATGTATATGTTGAAGAATATTTCATGGACTTTATTATGTATGCTTTAGTACACTTCATGAACATTATTATATGCTTTCTAGTACTTTGTTGTACATGTAATAAATTTATAACATGATTTCTTACATGTTTTAGTGATTTCTAACAATGCTTATACAAATTTAGAAACTTAATAACATATTTTTAAATAAAAAATTTATTCAATAAACACACACATGTAACAAATCCCATTAATATTTAGGAACTTAAACAATATACACATATTAACATTACAAATGAAGCAATAAATTATAGATCTTAGAAATTTAACATTAAAACTTTGATCCACATTTTAGAAATAGAACTCAATGTTCAAAATTCATAAACATTGTTAAAAAGTTCTATTTATCTAAGAAATAACACACACACACACACACACACACACACACACACACACACACACACACACACATACATACATACATACATACATATGTATGTATCTATGTATGTATGTATGTATGTATGTATGTACATATATATATATATACATACAACAAAGTCACCATGAATAATAGTTCAAAAGGTTTGATGAGAGTCAATAATATGATTGCGGATTGTAGGGTTGATCTCATTGCCAGTGTGACTCCTTCAGATTCCAAGGAGAAAAAGAAAGTGAAGGGTGCAGGTGGTCAGATTTCTTGCTCCCATACTAGGAGAGGTTCGTTTATCCGTACCAGGAGCAAGAACCAGGAGCAAGGAAGCTCTAGATTTATCATGGACGAGTTGGAGACTATCAACAAGAAAGTTATTCAGAAAAATGCAGAGTTGGTGCATTCTTACCAGTAGGTCTATTTTTTTGTTGGTCTTAATCTTTTATGTTCTGTAAGTTGTTTTGTGAGCTTGGCCCAAGTTCGTTTAGCTTTGGCTGCTGGTTTTCGACTTTAACACACACACACACACACACACACACACACACATACACACACACACACACACACATACATACATATACATATACATATACATATACATATACATATACATATACATATACATACACACACACACATACACACACACACACACACACATATATATATACATATTATATATATGTATATGTATGTATATATATATGTAGCAAATATATGCATATATATGCATATGTCAATGTATGTATATGCATATGTATGTATATGTATGTATATGTATGTACATACACACACACATATGTATGTGTATATATCTACATATATATACATATATATGTATAATATATCTACATATATATACATATATATGTATAATATATGTATATATATACATATACATATATATACATACTATATATGTATATATATGTGTATATATATACATATACATATACATATACATATACATATACATATACATATACATATACATATACATATACATGTATGTATATGTATATATATGTATATACATACATATAGATATACATACACATACACATACATACATACAATAATTTTTTTTTTAAAACAACATAAAAATACTAAATACTCTACGATAAAGATGAGATAAATAAGTTTTGTCTAACTAAGGGTTATCTCAAGCATTAAAAGAATGGGTTTGTAAAGTTAATTTAATTAACTCCACAATTATAACGTTACAATTTAAACTAGACTAATTATACCCCAAAAGGGTCGTCACAACTTAATTTATTAATTTAATTAATTTACCCCAATTAATTCTCCAATTATTAATCAAGAGATATTAATTATCTCAAATAGTATTTAATTGCTCTTGGACTAATTAAAATAATGTTGAAACATATTTTTATTGAATTTTTAAATTAACTAATTGAGCAATAGTAATAACGTGTTTAAATCCATCTATTAAAATTAACTAAATCAAATAAAATAATAATCTAGTCAATAACCTTATTTAATTGATGAAATAAATTTCCCAAACATTAAATATTAAATATTAAATATTTTCCATTAAACTACCTCTTTAACTTAAATTTAATCATTATACTATATAAAATTCTCATTAAAAAAACATCTTCATTAAATTTACCCAACATGAGTATAAAATTACTAAATAAATAAGTATTCCCAATTTTAATTATAATTCCTAAAGAGAATCAACTAGATAAAATAATAACTTTAAATTAAATGGGGCAATTCCCATTTCAAATTTTAAAAGGGATTCCCCCCTATTATTTTATCCTTTTTTATTATTATCTACATTTCTAACCTAACTAGGGTTTCATTTTAAAAATCTATTAACACTCCCTTTTTTTTCTTTTCTCTTTTCATTTTATTCTACCCTAACCCAAAATTGGGTTAGGGTTTCATTGAGCAAAATTAACACATTTTATTTTGTGTGTGTGTGCAAGTGAAAGAAGGCTTAGAGGGCCAAAGAAGGCGATGTAGGAAGCCGAAGGGAGGCGAGGGTTTGCAGAGGGGCCGAGTTGCATTTCACAGGGGGGCCGGGGTGCATGTCGCAGGGGATAGAGGTTTGGTTGTGGGCGGCTGAAGGGAGGCGGCATGCAGGGTATGATGGAGGGAGGGGTGGTGTATTGGGTGGCCACGACACCACCAGTGGGTCGCGGCCCACTGTGGGGGTCACAGACCACTGTGTGGTCGTAGCCCACGACTTCCCCATTTAACCCACCGACCAACTTGATCTCCAATGCAATTTTTATTTATTATTAATAACTGACAACAACTTATAATATATATATAGTCCAAAGGGATAGGAACATTTGTATATATATCAAATATATGGATATTTTTATATATGTTTATATTTATATATATATGTACATATATTCTCATGCACATAAATATTTATTTTCAGATACACATACACACACACACATATATACACACATATATACATATATATACATATATATATGTATATATATGTATATGGATATTTTTATATATGTTTATATTTATATATATATGTACATATATTCTCATGCACATAAATATTTATTTTCAGATACACATACACACACACACATATATACACACACATATACATATATATACATATATATATGTATATATATATGTATATGGATATTTTTATATATGTTTATATTTATATATATATGTACATATATTCTCATGCACATAAATATTTATTTTCAGATACACATACACACACACACATATATACACACATATATACATATATGTATATATATATGTATATATATACATATATATATATATACATATATATACATATATATGTATATATATGTGTATACATATGTACACACACACACACAGATATATATATATATATATATATATATATATATATATATATATATATATATATATATATATATATATATATATATATATATATATATATATATTGTCCAAAAGGATATGAACATTTGTATATATATCAAATATATGGATATTTTTATATATGTTTATATATATATATATATATTCTCATTCACAGATATATTAATTTTCAGTTTTAAATTAATTTGATCTTTGAAGTCAGAATATTAGATGTTCCTAATATATATTTGTACAGATTAAAATGATCTATGTTTTTGAACAGAATATTAAATGTATGAAGAAATCTGATTTAAATGTATATGAGATGCAACACATATTTTATTTAATGTCTTTTTTTTTTCTTTTCTTACAATGGCATATTGGATTGATGCAAAATAGGTATTTAGAATGTTTAACATACATGTAAATATGTGTGTGTGTGTGTGTGTGTGTGTGTGTGTGTGTGTGTGTGTGTATTAATATTCTTAAATCTGCACTTTTATTTTCTGTAACACTAATTTAGAAACAGGTATGACAAATAACATAAATAATTTATTTAACAACTTCACTAATTCTTTCTCATTCTTTTTGATAAATAAAAAAACAAGATGAGAATTTAAGAAAATTTAAAACTAACACTTTAAAGCATTTTTCTTTCTACATTTCTTTTTTAAAACTATAGACAGAATTAGCTTTTCCTATTTATTTTTAACTCCATTTCTAACACTTATTTTTGTAGAATAACATAAATAGCAAAATGAAACAACTTAAATATTCATCTATCTTTCTTTTCCATTTCCAACATGCATACAATTTATTATCTAATAGAACATAAACATATTCCTTTCCATCTTTTTCAAGCAATAAACAAATACATACAAGTAACTCAAATGCCTTTCTTTTCCCTTTATTATTTGAATGAACTAGTCAAAATAAATACATTTATTACATCATTATTTCTTTTACACAAATAGGAAGATTACAAAATCAAGCCTCTTTATTTCTACCAAATGAGGGCTTGTCAAATACATTTCTTTTTTTGAAACTAAATACAATAAAATAGGATCTTGCAAATAAATTCCACTCCAATCTTTAATCCAAGCAAACCTACACTAACATTTGTAGGTTGTGACCATGGAGGCTCACCTCCCAACCTAGGATTACATGAAGCCATCCCTGAGCTAGGAGAACCAAGGCTAAATGGGATACAAACATGCAAACACAACACAAAAAAATTTCACAACATTTGAACTCCCAACCCAAGGTTAAACAAAGTCACCAAGTGACTATTTCTTTGAGGGGTGAAGGTGGACCAAGCACCTAGAGGAGAATCTACAATATGGAGAACATAATTCCTTTACAAGGCTGCCAAAATACAACCACCCCAAGTCACATACTTGTCCCAAAATACCCTTATGTCCTCCATGACATACAAGCCCAAAATCTCCCCTTATGACCCCCATTGCATAAACATAAAAACAATGCAACAAGGGCCCCATAACTCTTGTGTATCACTCTCTTCCAAGAAGAGAGCCTCTACACTCTTAGGCTGTCAAGCAACCCTTCACCCCCAAGGCTACTCTACCCTCCCAAGGGTGAGTATGGCCTTGAAACACCCAAAAACATATACGGTAAAACATGAAAGAAAATACACAAGGAAGGACTCAAACAATCTTCCCAAGCCTACAAAGAAAACAACCATAGAAAAGCACAAACAATCTTTTCACATAAACATTACAAGCATATGTAAGAAAGTATTTCAACCAACCTTAAAATCTGCAAATGGAAATGAGGAGAAGTTGTAGGGGAGCTACCCAATCCACTATTCTTTTTCCTTCTCAAGAGTTAGAAAAAATCCAAGTCCAAGTCCAAAAACTAAAACTTGAGCAAAAATTCTATGTCTCCAAAAATGGAGAGTGGGTGATCAAAATTCTCCCTCTCAAACCGTTCCCTAAGAAGACACTCCTCGCTCTTTCCAATCATCTTGGAAAGGGTGAGAGATTTTCATAGGTCGGTCTTCCTAACATCTTACAAGCTCTCTAAACAAGGCAACCCAAAAATGTAAAATAAAATGGGGAAGAACAAATATCACTCATATGGAAGGTTGTCTAACCTAGGTAAGATCCTCAAAAGCTGAAATTTGGCCATCTTGAAAAACTCAACTTTTGAGGTGACTATACAGTAACCAGGGAGTGGACACATGGCTAAAATTGGCCTTTACCCATAGGTATAACATATGGCCCATTAAGCCTGGAAAAATGGAGGGAACAGCGGAGGGAACAACGTTTGCAGTGGGAAATTTGAAATCAGGAATTGGAGGGAATAGCGAGGCTGGATCCTCTGGTTCTGAATCCACTACAGCTCAAGGACAAGAAACCAATGATGAGGATGGGAGGTAGGATGGGGACCCATAGATATTGGACCCTCCTCCCGACCATGAAAAGTTAAAAGATTCCCAAGAATCGAGCCCCGAGGTGGTGAAGGTTGACTAAGAAAATATCAAGGAGGGGCAAGTCTCTAAACCCTGGAGTAGTCTTTTTGCAAGGAAAGCATCTGGAAAACTGACTGGTAAATCATCTTTCCCCTTCATGAAAGATATATCAGATAATAAAATGGGTAAACTTGCTATTGATATTCCCATTTTAGTTATTGATCATAGCATCTCTTTAATGTCTTTTTCCTTGGTGGGGAAGTTTGTTGGACCTCAACCTAATATTGAGGATGTTAGGTCTTTTGTTAAGAGAAAATGGAGAATGAAAGAATAGGTTGATGTCTCTGCCTTGCCTAGAGGCTTTTTTGTATTTTCTTTCTCTTGCGGGGAAGATATGGAAGTTGCTTTAAGTGGTGGCCCCTTGATGTTTGGCAAATCTTCTCTATCTGTTAGAAAATGGTCTCCTAACATGGAACTCAATGACTCTTTCTTTGAATCTACTCTGGTTTGGGTTAGGTTGCCAGGGTTGCCGTTGGAATACTGGGTGGAGGATGTTTTCTCAGGGATCACTAACTCCTTTGGTGAGCTTGTTGCGATAGACCCAATGATAGCAGCCCACAAGAGATTGGTTTATGCGCGTATTTGAGTCAACATTTCGCATAATATGGACCTCCCTAGCACTATAGATATAAAATCCAAACTTGGGTTATGGGAACAGTCAATAGAATTCAAATCACTTCCCTTTGTGTGCTTTTCTTGGAAAAAAGCTGGTCACAGGGCTAAGGCTTGTCCCAGCAACCCAAAAAAACCTGTGATGACAAATATCCATAAACAGGTTTGGAAAGAAAAAAAAAATAACAAAGAAGGTAACAAGTTAGAAGGAAAAAGTGGAAGCTCAGTCAATATATCAGAACCACTGGAAGTAGATAGAACTGACCCTCCTAAGAACCCCCCTATGAAGGAGAATAAAAAGAATGAACTCAGGGAGTTTGAGATTAAAACAGTCAATACCTTTGAGGCTCTATAGACACAGGAGAAGGAGAATGATATTAGTGAAGAGACAATTGAAGATGGTGAGATTGAGAATATCACTGACTCTCATCATGAGGCCTTTCAGGATTCTATATCAAAAAAAGATGAACATTGCCTAGATGATGATTTTGAAGAACATGAAATAAAATTGGGAAAAGTTTGGATCACCTCAGGTAAATTTAAATGCTTTATTCCAGAATATTGGAGTTGATATGCCTACATCATCCCAGAAAAGAGGAGAACTATGAAGCAATATGCAAGATGAGCCTAGAGCCGAAAGAGAAGAAAACACAACAGGAAATGGAAAGAAAATTAAAACCAAAAAGGTAGGAGGCCTTAATGGAGTGAAAACCAGAACTAGGTCCAATGTTGATTTTGGTACTTCAAGATCTCCACCAGGACGTAAACTATGAAATGGCATAGGGACCGAGAGAGAAAGCAATGATAACTCAATGATGAACCACTAGTACCAAACTAGTACTGAGAAGGGGGGGGGTGAATCAGTACCAATACAAATACAGACCAAAACTGGTTTGACAATAAACACTCCAAATGAATGACAAACATGGATACTAGTAAAACAAAGTGTAGCCGGTAACATCCAGTACAACTCAATTAGTCATGAACCGGTCACTCAATAGGCTTTTCTTTTAGCTCAATACTATAGTATCATTATACTCTCATGCATAAATAGGTAAACTTAATCATCAGATCTTCACAATAGTGAGTTGAATATATTTTATAGACAAGCATAAAACATAGAACCTTCATATGCTTAACAGGTAAAACAAAGCATCACAAGATAAAAGAATCACACATAGCACATATTTTTCACGTGGAAACCCAACTGGGAAAAACCATGGTGGGGATGAATACCCACAAGCTACTTTTTGAACTCTTTAGAAGTCCGCTCTGTTAGGAGCCTTGTCCGGTTAAAGACATTACAATAGGTTCTGTTAGGAACCGATCCTGTTAGGGATCACCTGGTTAAGGGTTAAACCCAGTAGGGTCACCTTGTTAGAGGATTTCAAGAACTCAATAGCTGAAAGGATCTCCTAAGCTCTATAGCTTCTATGAACTCATTAACCTCGAGTTACCTAGTTAAGGGATTTGTATCAAGCCTGTTAAGACCACCCGATTAAGAGATTTTGAATCAAGCCAGTTAAGGCTACCCTGTTAGGGGATTTTACAACTATTGAAGTGGTTAGAGATCAATAGGAATTACAATGATCTGTTAACAACACTCAATGCTAATGCAGATCCATTTAGGCTCTTCTTTACCTTCTGCAAATTCACTTTTCAGGTATCACTTCTCTCCTTTGGTTTGGCAAGAATCACGTATCACTTCCCTTGGATACACATTCACAACTTTTTCCAACAACCTTAGAAAGAAACACAACATTGACCTTATAGGAAACATATAGGTCGGTAGCAAAAACCCTAAACCCTAAACCTGTTAGGTTAAGCAATTCAAACGGTTCGATCTTGACCATTGAATCATACTACATTAAATGCAACAATCTTGAATCAATCTCAAGACATTCTCCATCATCCATTATCCAACAATTTCATGGTAGTGATAACCCATCACACGTTATCACTGTTTGATAGACTTCGCACATTCCCAAGGTAGATAGGAATAGTCTTCTTCATGCAAGATCCTTCACACACACAGAGCTTACGTGGCAACATGATCTGTCCTCCATCATACTGCTAACTCATCACACAAAGATCACTGATTGAGTCACACAAACTTGAGGTACTCCAACCGGAAATCATGAAGTGGAAGCTACCTACCAATCGGTAGTCATGCAATGCTTCCATGTGCCGGTTTCCATAACTACATGCCGGTTCACCTTGAACAAATATGCCGCTTCACTTTGGCATATAAACCAGTTCATACATAAGCCGGTTTGTCTCTCTCTTCTCCTCTCACATGTGCCGGTTCACACCATGTCTCATATTGACATCAATGACAATCATATAATATCATTATGTCTTCATGCCAGTTCACATAATGCCAACAATCTCCCCCTTTGGCATTGATGGCAATATACAAAGATATCTTCTCCACTTCACATCTTCTCCCACTTGCTGCCGCTTCACATCTTCTTCCACTAGCTGCAGATATCTTTTCGCTTCACATCTTCTCCCCCTTTGACAACAATGCCAAAGTGGAGGTACAAGAATCTCTGTTCCATCATGCTACTCCCCCTGAGGAGTAGCATCCTTCAACACACCAATCAACCAAAAATTTGTCTTTCCAGTACCTGGCTGATGTGGAACAATTACTTTTAGTTCACCTCTTGAAGGGGCAATACCCCTATTCACCTCTCAAATGCACAAATGTTGTCTTTGGGAGAGGCTTGGTGAATTTGTCTGCTAACTGCTCCTTACTGGACACATGCTCCAGTGCAATCTCTTTATTCTGAACCTTTTCCCTCAAGAAATGATACTTAAGCTTAAAATGCTTGGTTCTAGAATGTAAAACTGTATTCTTTGATATATTGATAACACTTGTGTTATCACAGAATATACTTACCAGTTCAAAAACAGGGATCTTGAAGCCTTCCAGTACATGCTTCATCCAAATTGTCTGAGTGTAGTTCATGAAAGCTGCAACATACTCTGCTTCTGCTGTAGACTGAGAGATACAACTCTACTTTTTACTCATCCATGAGACCAATCTACCACCGAGAAAGAATGCACCATCGGTTGTGCTTTTTCGGTCATCCACATTACCTGCCCAATCAGCATCTATGAACACTTTCAGATTGAAATTATTATTGTATGGGTACCACAATCCATAGTCAACTGTTCCCTTCAGATACCTAAGAATCTGCTTGACTGCAATCAAGTGAGATTCTCTTGGACTCTTGTAGAACCTTGCAGTAATGCCAACTGCATGTGCAATATCCGATCTGCTATGCACTACATAATGCAACTTACCAATCATTGATCGGTATTCCTTCTCACCAACCAGTGCGAAATCATCCTCTTTTGTCAATTTGCAACCAGTTACCATCGGTGTACCAACCAGTTTGCTATCTTCCATGCCAAAAGTCTTCAACACCTCTTTGACATATTTGGACTGAGTGATGAAGATTCCATCTTTCATCTACTGGATCTGCAGTCCAATGAAGAACTTAATCTCCCCTATGAGTGACATCTCAAACTCTTTCTTCATCTCATCAGCAAACTCATGACTCATCTTGTCATCTCCTCCAAATATAATGTCATCAACAAAAACCTCACAGATCAAGATCTGATCTCCTTCAGACTTCAAGTAGATATTGCCACCTTCACTTGTTCTCTCAAATCCAATCTTCACAAGATGGGAATGTAGGTGCTCATACCATGCCCTAGGTGCTTGCTTTAGACCATATAAAGCTTTGTGTAGTCTACATACCATGTTACTATATTCAGATAGGGCAAACCCATCTAGTTGCTCAATATACACCTCTTCAAGTACACCATTTAGGAATGCAGATTTTACATCCATTTGATATACCTTGAACCTCTTAAAAGCTGCATATGTAAGAAGCATACAAACTCCTTCCAATCTGGCTATAGGAGCAAAGGTTTCTCCATAGTCTTCTCCTTCTTCTTGAGCATATCCTTTGCACACCAATCTGGCTTTATTCCTAATCACTGTGCCATCCTCATTCAGCTTGTTTCTGAACACCCATTTGGTGCCAATGACATTTTTATGCTCTGGTCTGGGTACCAAGGACCATGTACCATTTTTCTCTATCTGGTCAAGTTCTTCTTCCATTGCCTTGATCCAGTCTTCATCTTTATGAGCCTCTTTGAATGACTTAGGCTCAAATTCAAAGATCATACATGAGTTTTCTCTGATCTTTCTTCTAGTAAGGATTCTTGCATCCTTATCACCTATGATCTACTTGGGATCATGATTCAACTTGACATACTAAGGAATGGTCTTAACTGGTTCTTCTTTCTTTTCTTCTTCATCCTCATCTTCATCAGTATCAACATTCACCGGTTTAGGGATACTGTTATTGGTACTTGGTTGGCTAACAACCAGTTCCTAGAAGGTTGCAACCGGTTCATTTACAGCTTGCTCACTGCTAGTTTCCTTAGTCTTCTCAGAGGATTCATCAACTCTTACATTGATTCTTTCCATAATTCTTTGAGTCCTATTGTTATAGCACCTGAAAGCTTTACTCTTGGTGGAATATCCTAGAAATATTCCCTCATCACATTTAGCTTCAAATTTGCCTTGATGTTCACTCCTCTTGATGTAACATTTGCTACCAAATACCTTAAAGTAGTTAACCACAGGTGTCTTACCGGTCCAATACTCATAAGGATTTTTGTCCTTACCCTTTTTGATGAGTACCCAATTCATAGTGTAGACTGCATTGCTCACTACTTCTCTCCAAAAGGTGTGAGCTACCTTTCCTTGGATCAACATGGTTCTAGCTGCTTCAACCACAGTCTGGTTATTCCTCTCTGCTAGGCCATTCTACTATGGAGTCCTGGGTGTAAACAGCTGTCTCCTGATGCCAAATTCTTCACAATACTTGTTGAATTCACTGGAAGTGAATTCCCCTCCTTGATTAGTTCTGAGACATTTGATCCCTTATTGTTTTCCTTCTCCACTAGTGCTCTCAAACTTTGAATTTCCCAAAAGCTTCAGACTTGTCTTTCAAGAATGTGACCCACATCATTCTTGAGCAATCATCAGTGAGAATCATGAAGTACCTATCACCCTGCACACTTCTTGTTTTCATAGGACCACATAAATCAGTATGCACAAGATCAAGCAAGTTGTCAGCAGTGAAAGATTTACCTTTAAAGGTTGAGGAAGACATTTTCCCCAATTGACACTCTTTGCATAGGGTATTATCTGGTTTGCTCAACACCAACAACCCTCTATCTGCCTTGATCTTACTAGCCTTCACACTGTTATCAAAGTTCACATGGCAGAGTCTCCAATGCCATATCCATCTATCATCAAGCTTAGCCATAAGACATGTACTTATATTTGCATTCAGATGAAATGGGTTACCTTTAGTCTGCATGCCGGTGGTCACCAATTTAGCATCTTATCCTTTGATTCTGTAGACTCTATTCTTGAATTACAGAGTGAGGCCACTGTCATTTAGCTGGGCAACACTTAGAAGGTTGTGTCTGAGACCATCAACCCAGTACACATTGTCAGCACTACTCTTTCCATTCAAGGAGATGGACCCTCTGCCTTTGACCATGCATGGTGCATCATTGCCAAAGTGAACCACACCACCATCATACTCCTCTAAGGATAGAAACTTGCTCCGATCACCAGTCATATGGTGAGAATAGCCACTGTCAATGATCCACTCATTGGAATCATCAAACCGGGAGACAAGAGCCTTCTTGTTTGCCACATCTTCCTTTACAACAACAAACACAATGTCTTCATTCTCTTCATCTTTTGATTCCTTATCTATGACACCTTCATCAACTACCACAAAATAGTTTCTCTGGTTTCCTCCTTTGAATTTCTTGAACCTTTCTAGTTTATCCTTGTTGTCACTATTAGGACAGTTCATAGCAATATGTCCTATCTGGTTACATGAGAAACATTTCAAAGGGAGCTTACCTTTGTATTTACTAGTTCCTTTTGGAAATCTCCTAGCAAGAAGAGCTTCAAATTCCATCAGAAACTCTTCATCATTCATTTCTCTATTTTGATTAGGCTCCCCACTAGTGCTAGCCTCTTTTCCTTTTCTGGATGGTATAACAGAGGCTTTAAAAGCTGCTTCTATCTTTTGAACACTACCATGAAAACTAGTTAGCTCATAGGCTGTCAACTTGGCTATGATGAAGTCCAAGGACACCTTAGACTTGTCTATTGATCTCAGCTCCTGAATAGTAGTGACCCTTATTGCATAGACCGACAACGAGGATCTTAGGACTTTACTTACCACAGTGGAATCTTCTATTTTGCCTCTTGCACTCTTTATTTCTCCAACAACTATTTTGATTCTTATTCCATACTGCTGAATGGTCTCTCCTTCAACCATCCGCATGTCTTCAAACTTCCCTCTCAGGCTTTCTTCCTTAGCTTGTTTTACATGCTCATCACCACCATAGATATTTTCAAGAGCATCCCATACCTCTTTGGGATTTGCCTTGTCCTGAACATCAATAAACTCAATGTCAGATAGACTATTGATGAGGGCTTCCATGACTTGCCCATTTTCTTGTATCTCTCGCTTTTGGTCATTGGTGAGAGTACCAGTAGGAACAACATATACATTTTCAACATAACTCTAGTGTTGAACACCCATGCTTTCGATGAATATCTACATCCTGTCTTTCCATATACCAAAATTTTCCCTGTTAAACTTTGGACCTTCCCTCTTCATCATTTGACTAGGATCTTTTCCTCAAGCGGTTAAGCTTACAACACAGAGGACCTGGAGGTGCTCTGATACCAATTGATAACTCAATGATGAACCACTAGTACCAAACCGGTACTGAGAGGGGGGGGTGAATCAATACCAATACAAATAGAGTCCAAAATCGATTTGACAATAAACACTCCAAATGATCGACAAACAGGGATACTAGTAAAATAGAGTGCAACCAGTAACATCCAGTATAGCTCAATTAGTCATGAACTGGTCACTCAATAGGCTTTTCTCTTAGCTCAATACTATAGTATCATTATACTCTCATGCATAAACAAGTAAAATTAATCATCAGATCTTCACAACAGTGAGTTCAATATGTTTTATAGACAGGCATAAAACATAGAACCTTCATATGCGTAACAGGTAAAACAAAGCATCACAAGATAAAAGCATTGCACATAACACATATTTTTCACGTGGAAACCCAACTGGGAAAAACCACGATGGGGATGAATACCCACAAGCTCCTTTTTGAACTCTTTAGAAGTCCGCTCTGCTAGGAGCCTTGTCTGGTTAAATACATTACAATAGGTTTTGTTAGGAATCGATCCTATTAGGGATCACCCAGTTAAGGGTTAAACCCAGTAGGGTCACCTTGTTAGAGGATTTCAAGAACTCAATAGCTGAAAGGATCTCCTAAGCTCTATAGCTTCTTAGAACTCATTAACCTCGGGTTACCCAGTTAAGGGATTTGTATCAAGCTTGTTAAGACCACCCGGTTAAGGGATTTTGAATCAAGCTAGTTAAGGCTACCCTGTTAGGGGATTTTACAACTATTGAAGTGGTTAGAGATCAATAGGAATTACAATGATCTGTTAACAACACTCAATGCTAATGTAGATCCATTTAGGCTCTTCTTTACCTTCTGCAAATTCACTTTGTAGGTATCACTTCTCTCCTTTGGTCTAGCAAGAATCACGTATCACTTCCCTTGGATACACATTTACAACTTTTTCCAACAACCTTAGAAAGAAACACACCATCGACCTTATAGGAAACATACAGGTTGGTAGCAAAAACCCTAAACCCTAAACCTATTAGGTTAAGCAATTCAAACAGTTTGATCCTGACCATTGAATCATACTGCATTAAATGCAACAATCTTGAATCGATCTCAAGACATTCTCCATCATCCATTATCCACCGATTTCATGGTAGCTGATAACCCATCACGCATTATCATCGTTTGAAAGACTTCACACATTCCCGAGGTAGATAGGAATAGTCTTCTTCATGCAAGATCCTTCACACGCACAGAGCTTATGTGGCAACATGATTTGTCCTCCATCATACTGCTAACTCATCACACAAAGATCACCGATTGAGTCACACAAACTTGAGGTACTCCAACTAGAAATCCTGAAGTGGAAGCTACCTACCAACTGGTAGTCATACAATGCTTCCACGTACCGGTTTCCATAACTACATGCTGGTTCACTTTGAACAAATATGCCGCTTCACTTTGGCATATAAACTAGTTCATACATATGCCGGTTCCTCTCTCTCTTCTCCTCTCACATGTGCTAGTTCACACCATGTCTCATATTGACATCAATGACAATCATATAATATCATTATGTCTTCATGCCGGTTCACATAATGCCAACAAGCAAAACATAGCTGATGGAAGGCAGGGAACTATCAAGGAATCCTACCCTCAGGCTTCCAAATGAAGGTAATATCTTGGAATATCAGAGGCCTAAATGGTCTCAATAAACATGATATATTAAGGAACCTCATTCGAGATCAAAATCTGGATATTATCCTGGTTTAGGAAACAAAAATGAGTAAAGAGAAAGTGGAGAAATTTAAGTTCTTTAAAAATGGAGGGGTTTGTGGTAGTAGCTCGAATGGAACTTCTGGAGGGTTTGCTATTTTCTGGAACACAAATACCACCTCTGGAGATATGATTGATGTTGATGGCAATATTTTATCCCTAAAAGCTAAAAGCATCTTTGATGGTAAGGAATGTGTCATTACTAATATCTATGCCCCTAACTCCAAATCTGCTAGAAGTAAATTCTGGGATAAAATTCAGCAAAAAAGAAATTCTTTCCCTTTGAACAACTAGGTTGTGATGGGAGATTTAAATACTCCTCTACAAGACATTGACAAATTTGGGGGTATTCAAGCTCAATCAGACAACAGATATGACTTGATGGACTTTATTAATATCAATGCTCCCATGGATATGGATCTCAATGGGGCCTCCTACAAATGGTCAAATTGAAGGGATGGTAAAGATCTCATCCAGGTAAGACTTGATAGATCCCTTGTTACTAATGATTGGATTCTTACTCATAGATGCTTCCTATCTATTATTAATAGAACTGGGTTAGACCACTATCCCATCTCTTTTGTTGTTGAGAATTTTAAGAATAATCAGAGTTTTCCTTTTTGGTTTGAAAAGATGTGGACTTCACACCCTAATCTTGAAAAATCTATTGCTAACTAGTGGAATATTGATGTTAATGGAATTGCCATGTATAAACTTGCCAAAAAACTTAAAAATATCAAAACCAACATTAAGATATGGAACAAGAAGGTCTTGGTGATATCTTTGATTCAAAGAAAAAGCTAAAGGAGGAACTGGATCATATCCAAAATTCAATACAAAAAGATGGCTATAAAAAGTATTCCAAAGCTATGGAAGATGATGTTCTAGTCAAACTGCACAACATTATTTCTAGGGAAGAAATCTTTTGGAGGCAAAGATCCAGGGCTATTTGGTTGGAGGCTGGGGACAAAAACAGTAAATTTTTCCACATGACTTCTCTAAAACATAAGGCAAAGAATAGAATCTCAAGACTCATTGTAGAGAACAATACTATACTTAATAAGGAGGAAATCAAGGATGAAGTTGTTAGGTTCTTCAATTAGCTCCTCACGAGTAACAAGGACATTGATCATACCCACCAACACAATTTGGTTAATATCATTCCTAAGATCATTAACCCTAATAAGGCCCTTTCTGCTATTCCATTTGCTGGAGAAATTAAAAAAGTTGTCTTTTCATTTCAAGGGGATAAAGCTCCGGGTCTTGATGGTTTCCCTATGTTTTTCTTCTAGGATTTTTGGCATATTATGGGAGAAGACACGGTTAATGCGATCAAAGAATTTTTTGGATCTAGAAGAATCCTTAAGGAACTCAACTCCACATTTATAGCCCTAATCCCTAAAGTTGCTGGGGCAGACTCTATGGGAAATTTTAGGCCAATAAGCCTATGTAACTCTTTCTATAAAATCATATCCAAAGTTTTGACCACTAGAATTTTCGCGGTTCTTCCTTTCATCATCTTTGAGGAGCAGAAAGGTTTTGTTCCTGGTAGGCAAATTTTGGACTCCATTATTCTTGTACATGAGAACATTCATTCCCTTAGTGCTGCTAAAAAAGAAGGTTTCCTGATAAAGTTGGATTTGGCAAAGGCTTATGATAGAGTGGAGTGGAATGTTCTTTTTAGAATCATGGAGGCCTTTGGTTTTGATGAAAAGATAACCAAAATTATCAGAGAGCTGATCACCACTCCTATGTTCTCTATTCTGATTAATGGATCTCCTACAAAATTTTCTAAAACTTCAAGGGGGCTTAGACAAGGAGATCCCATATCTCTTATCCTTTTCACCATTTTGGCTGAGAGTATGAGTAGATTGATTCACAATCTGAAATTAAGCAAAACCATCAAAGGTCTCCAACCTTCCTCTGCCAATGTTTTTTGCTCTCACCAATAGTTTGTTGATGATACTATCCTCATGGGATATTCTTCTATTAGGGAGGCTGAAGCCTTCAAAACTGCTCTTAATTCCTATGCTTTGGCAACTGGTCAGCAAGTCAATTGGGACAAATTGGCTATTTACATCATGAATATTCCAGTCATAAGACAACATAAAATTGCTAAAATTATTGGGTGCAAGGTGGATATGCTCCCATCCACCTATCTGGGTCTTCCCTTGGGTCTAGCTCCCTCAAATTCCTTTTGGAATATGCTTATTGATAAATTCAACAAAAGACTTGCTGGATGGAAAGGTTCAATTTTATCATAGGCTGGGAAATTGCAGCTCCTTCAAGCTACTCTTCAGAACCTCCCTGTTTATGCCCTCAACCTATTTGGTATCCCGACTAAATTTGCTGAAGCAATGGAAAGAATTCAGAAGAGATTTTTATGGTCAGGAGTGGAAGAAAAAAAGAGGATATCCTTGGTTGATTGGGACAAAGTTTGTAGACCAAAGAACAAAGGAGGGTTGAGGATTAAAGCTCTAAAAACCTTTAACAAATCTCTTCTAGCAAAACAATTATGGAGAGCCTATGATACCAAGAAAGATCGGAATCAAATATGGTTTGACAAATATATTCAGAATCAGCCTATCCAAGGGGTCCTTAATTTTGAAGACATCCCTGTTGGATCCTTCATCTGGAATAGTATTACTAAATCCATAAAAGTGGCCAAAGCTGGGGCTGGATGGGTCCTTGGAAAAGGTGACAAAATAAGGTTTTGGGAAGACCCTTGGATGAAGAATGAAGCTCTTTATGATCAAGACAATAGTCAAGTTATTGAGGAATGTAAAAGGAGTTTTGGGATTATGGTGTGTGACTACTGGAAGGAGGACAAGTGGTTGAGGCTTGATGTTATACATTCTGAATTTTCTTTACTCTAGAAGGAGCTTCTATCCTTTTCCCCTAACAAAGACTATGATGATGTTTTCCTCTGGAAAAGTAATCCTAGAGGTGATTTTATGGTTGCCTCAGCCTACAAAAACACCTTTTCTTAGACCAGTAATCCCATTTGGAGTAAAGTTTGGAACAACATTTTGATCCCTAAAGTCAACATTTTCTTTTGGCTTGCTTCTCATAATAGTACCCTTACTCTTGACAATTTAATCTGAAGAGGTTTTAAATTCCCTAATAGATGTGAGCTATGCCAAAAGGAGGGAGAATCAGTTGATCATCTCTTTTTTCATTGCTCCTTTACCTAGGAAATTTGGTGTAAAATGTGGGAAAAATGGAAAGTTAATTGGGTTATGAACTAGAGTATCAATGATATTATTTAACAATGGAATTTTCCCACCAAATGTCAACTTATCAAGAACCATTGGTTTTTGACCCTCCCCATGATTTCTTGGGGCATTTGGAAAGAAAGAAAGAATAGAATATTTAGGGATATTAAGTGTAATTCTCAGGTGGTATTTGAAAAAATCTGTAGGGCTATAAAGGAGAACATAAATATTCCTTAGAAGAACAATAAGCAATGGTTTGTTACTGCTATGAATGATATGGAAAAGACATCCTCACTGAATGGAACCTAATACATAAGGTTTGGAGGTCTGACAATAAGAATAGGAGAGATAATATTGTTTGGCAATTTCTTGATTATGATTAGATAAAGGTAAATTTTGATGGGGCGGCGAAGGGGAACGTTGGGAAAGTTGGTGGTGGAGGAGTTATTAGAAATTCTCAATGAATCTGCATTGTTGCTTTTTCTTCTCCTTTTGGGGTCCAAAATAACCATGTGGCTGAAGCTCTGGCCATGCTAAAAAGCCTCCAGCTAGCTTAGGAATTCAAATTTAAAAAAATTTGGCTGAAAGGGGACTCTTTAAACATCATACAAGCCCTCAAAGATACAAGCTTTGTTTCTTGGAATTTTACTAACTTAGTTAAAAGTGCTAAATATCTATTAAATAACTATGTTAGTATTAGCATAACTCATACCTTTAGAGAAGGCAATAAGGTTGTGGATATCATTGCTAATGAAGGGGTCAATTTGGAGAAGGATGTCAAATACATCAGAGAAACTCACATTAAAAGGGAGGTTAAAGAGCAATTATATTTTGATCGTATCAATGGGTTAAGTTAATCTCACGATTACATTTTGGGGAATGAACTCCAAAGATAGATTTTGGGGGTGGATTAACAGTTGGTTAATGAGTGTTTTTTGGCACCATTTCCATGATCATATGCGTGAGGAAGATTATAGTAATAACTGCTAGGTTTGTGCGGCCATAAACATTAACTTCAAAATAATGAAAGAGTCTCTACACTGGAATTCTAGAAATTACAAGCATTTGGGGTTTCATCTATGGATTGTGAATTGTAGCTGTGGGTATCTCTACTTGGAGCTCAAAATGGGTGGTAACCTAAACAGGAATGAGCCTCCAGGATGTGAAAACTGGAAGAGTGAACGAAAGGTCTGGAGAAGGCTTCACAGATATGACTTTACTGACTATATGGAAAAGCTTCACGGAAGCAGAAATTCCATGTCACATGGTTTTGCTAGAAGCTGGAGTAACAACAAAGTCACATTGTTTGGGGAGATATGGAAAATTGATGAAAACCTAGTTGCAGAGGTCACGGGTCTTCAGATGGAGGGTACTAAATTCTACAGAGACCAGAAGTATGCAACTGAAGCTTTCAAAAATTTCCCGAAATCGGAGGATGAGATGGGAAAGCTTATGAAGAAAGACAACATCTCCTACTACATTCCCTAGCAGGTAAAGCCCTTCTGGCAAAAAGTTTTAAGGGTTTTAATGGAGTATCTAACTATGGATGGTAAATTTACAAAAAATTATAACTATCACTTTGCAATTTTGAACCATTTCCATCATGGGACTAAAATTTCCCTGCCTTTCTATTTAGCGTCCTCTCTAAATGAGAGTCTTGTTGACCACGCTAAAAAGCCTAGCTCTTACCCTATAGCCCACTAGGGGCTTATTATGCTAGTATATGAACATCTCAAGGATAAGGCTAGGGCAACCAAAGATGACCCCCTGATCACGAACGCTCATATCTCTGAGAGCTGCAAAGACTTTGATTTGGATGAGGATCAGCCTAATGCCCCTACCCACAAAAAAAGGAAAGCTGAAACAAAGCATGAGAAAATGGAGGTGCACTGTGATGAGGAAGAGAAAAAGGGTAAGGATATTGATACTAAAATGGAGCATGATAAGGATGAGAACATTGGTGAAGGGGAGGAAGGGGGTAACTCTGAAAACCCTCACTCTAACCCTAATGGCTTGGAAAGTGAGAATGCTACTCTAAATTCTAAGGAGGATGACAACCCTAACTCTGCGGGCACTGAACATGGCAAGGATTTTGTGAACACCATCTTGAACACCACCCATAACTACACTTTGGAGTCCTTCAATTTCCAGAAATGGGTTGTCGACAACATCACTAGTATGCAAGGTAAGCAAAGGGAGCTGAAAAATAAGATTAATAAGCTGATTAAGGATTCAAACTTTGGGAAACAGAATGATGATACGGAAAATAGTCAAGCTGAGGAGGAAATTGAGATGGAGGAGTGGTTGGAGAAAGATCTGATAAAAGGAGACCTGAAACACCTAGAGGATGTTATAAGAAGTCTGAAAGAACAGGCGGAGGAGGACAAAGACAACATCAACACTCGAGTCACCCGCAATGAGAAGGCTCTGAAAAGCTTCATGAACCATAGCCTCTAGGTCCTTAAAGTGTCATCCCAGAACATGAACGCTTTGGTGGATCATTTGGAAAAGAAAAATTAGGATAAGAACCTAGTAATCATAGAAGATGTACAACCTCTAGCCCCACCCACCAGAATCCCAGATGCAGAACAAGGCAGACCACTATTGGGAAGGACACCAAAATGAAAGAGAGCCAGCTGGGATAGGAAAGCAACGATCTGAGGGAAGCGGCCAAGGCGATGATGCTCTTGGTTCATAATGCTGAGGAATCCATTAAAAGTTTTTAATTAACTTGTAATGCTGGGCTTGGGGCCAATTTCTTGCTGGCCTCTTGCTGTCTTTTTCTTTGCTGTTGGTTTTAGTGCTGGTCTTTTGCAGCTATCTTGTTTTGTTTCCTTCTTGTCTATCTTTCAAATGTAATCGGATTTCGAGTCCCTTAAAACCTATTTTTACTTAATCAAAAACATATGGCCCATTAAAAATGCCCCTAACCTAACCTTAGGAGTTAGTTTAACCCTCTAGAAACTCACCCAAAGTTTACCTACAGGTCAACCTTGAATTGACCTTTCTAATGGATCCCTATCCAAGACTTTCTTGGGACCATAATAGAATATTTTGAAAATGCATTGGTAAAACAAATTCCCTCCAAGGGACATGTCACTACCAACTCACTTCACAACACGTGTCAAGTGACAAGACAAAATTACACAATACTTAAATACACATGGCAATGTCCCTTTTTTGAAATTAATAATTTTAATAATTTCAAATTAAACACACATCCAAGCATAAACATTTACAAATAAAACACATTTACACATGAGGTTTTGTCTCTCCAAATAGACAACCCTTGGCTTCACAAATGCACATAGGTTTAGGCTTGATTCTACGAATGGTTTCCATGGTCACATGGATCAGTTTTCCTGCACATCTCACTTTGCACATTAGTAATTCCAATAATCACATATAATATTATCATATGAAAATAATACAATTCAGACATTTGCATACAATATCAATTATAATAATCAAGTTTCCAATTATCCAACATAAAATAATTTACTAAATGGCATCATCATGATCATCATGAAATTTAATCATTTATAGAGCATGCATCCATAATTTCTAGCATCAAAATAAAGTACTGCAAATCAGAGATAAGTGACATACACCATATCAATATTATCCAATCACTGGATCATATAGAATCTTTGTCCATAATGCATCAAAATAAAGTATCAATAATAAGTCCAAAACATGAGAAATAACTGTAATGCTATGATGGCTTAGGGTAGGGCCTCACACACACACACACACATATGTATATGTATATGTATATATATACACACACATACATATACATATACATATACATATACATATACATATACATATACATATACATATACATATACATATATATATATACACATATACATATACATATACATATACATATACATATATACATATACACATATACATATACATATACATATACATATACATATACATATATATATATATATATATATACATATACACATATACACATACACATACACGCACGCACACACACACACATATGTATGTATGTATGTATATGTGTATATGTATATGTATGTATATATACGATACACACACACACATAATTGAATACACAAAAAAATTTAAAATTGCACTATGTATGTATGTACTAAAAATAGAAATTAATTAAACATTCAACAATTGATGATTACCATATTATGAGAATTCTTTAATGAATTTTTCATGAACTCATTAACACTACCTACAACAATAACTAGGATCTACCTCTAACAAAACTTATTTAGATATTAATATAGGATACATCGTAAGGGGATGGCTTAAGAGGATCTAGAACTAGGAATGGCTTAAGGGGATATATCTAATTAGAATAGATATCAAAGTACAAAATGACAATAAATGAAATTTAACATGTATTCAAATTTATATAAAACTATATACACATACCTCTATTTACTTAAATTCCACTGTACCATCTAAAGCTTAATGGGATGGACCTATATATCAAACAATAATAACACAAAATATTAAATATATGAATTTGATATTAAAAAAATTCACAAACCTTAAACATTTTATGCTTACCAAATTATGGGAATTCATTAATTTGTTATGAACTTTCAAATGCACATCTAGACGTGTAGTAATCGTTAATACCACCTAAAACAAAAACTAGGATCTACCTACAACAAAAAAATTAGTTAGATATATAAAAGTAGGATACATCTTAAGGGGACCTAGTTATGTTGGCTTAAGGAGATGGACCTAATTAGGATGGCTTAAGGGGATCAATAATTAGAGTCTATCAGAGTAAAAAATGGTAATAAATGAATTTTAACTATGTAAAGCAATATCAATATCATTGAAAAACATGTACATTTAAATTTATATATAAAACTATATATACCTACCTACATTATTCCATTATACCATTTGCATCCTCTCTTTTTCCTAATGCATCTATAACTATCTCATGTTCTTTCATAAAAATTGTCCACAACTCTTTATTAGTAGGTCTCTTGCAATATTTCACTAGTTGTATATTTGTTGCAACAATCAAATGTAAGTAGTGTATAATATTCTTATGTGTTTCATAATCTTCAAAAGTAGGCAAACCATTCTTCCTTAATAGATATTTCCTTAGCCAAGTTCCAACAACCACCACTGAACTAGTTGAATAATGATAGCCATCATCATGTTCTCAAGGTTCAATTAACTTGTTTTTATTCTCAACACATCAAAACTACCAATATTTCATCTCATGTTCATTGTCCTTAGGTGCAACAACAACATATACATGTCCTACAAATAAAATTAAAATCAATAACTAAAGTGACGTATAAAATTTCACCAATCTACATGTATATGTACACATGGTGTAGTAATAAAGAAAAAAAAGAAAAAAAATTTAAAATTTAATTAAATTACCTTTTTGAATAAGGTTTGAAACATGATCATTATCTTCAATTGTTGTTTCATATTGATCATGTGTTTGAGCAAGTGTCACCAATCTTTGATTCCACTCTTCAACCCATTCAGTATTCCCACACATTTGAATCACCTAAAATACAAAACTGAAAAAAAACATGCAAGATCCCTTGTCCAAATAGTCCATGTGTTTACATTTGAACTCTTAAATGAATGCTATTTTGTTGATCCACTAATTCTCTCACAATCAAGTCCAAGAACAATGTTCTTTTTGTCAACTAATTAAAAGAATCGCCAAATTGTAGATTTTCACACTTGATCTAGTAGATAATATTGTATTGCACCAATCTACAATTGCATGTGCATCTTTAAATTTTATTTTATCCTCAAAATTTAATTGCTCTCTATTGAGAATTATTTTAACACATGCACCAACTCCATCATGTTCTCCTTTACCATGTCCAACTTCAAAAAAACTCCATATATGTTGGATATTGTATTCCTTGCGAGCCCTGCTTAACCAATAAAACATTTTAACATTTTTGAATTGTCCCGTACAATTATCTGACCATATAAGATGTTTTGTCAATTGAATTCCTCTTTGCCTTAAATTTTTATAAAATATGTCGAAACAATATTGAACAAACTCTAACGAGTGCATCTAGTTATCACTCACATAGAAATGGTACTCCCTTATAATTTTTCTATGATCCTCTGCACTATCATCTTGTTGGGTGAAAATTTTGTAAACTGGGAAGGTTTACAAAATGGTAATTTTCAACTAGAGTATGATGAGATTGAATCTCTCCTCACAAAGGGGAGGCTACCTTCTTATTGAAACATGACAATTAGTATCCATTTAACTTCTATTTCCTAAAAATTATCTCAGGGTGTTACAATCACTATATTTTTTTTCAGAATAAGTGTTAATCCAATTCTCTTACTTTAGAGTAGAATTTCTCCTTTACAACGAACTACCAATTACATGATACTAATCCAAGAAATAATAACTAATAAAACTCCTAGTCAAACAAAAGAATAACTTGAAGATGTACCATAAATCCATATTTACTAATGAAACCACTATAATCCCAAAGTCTTATATGGTCTCTCTCTCTCTCTCTCTTACTGATTATTAAAAATTAAATTGTAATATAAAGGTAGCTCAAAGTCTCACACATATACCACAATATTTTCTACTCTAAATAGATAACTTGGCACAACATAAAGTCTCCACCTTATTATTAATCAAAGATAATTGATTCACAATAAACTACTATAGCACAAAGCCTATAATACTTCAATTTTATACCTTTCAATCCAATAGCTTCTCACAATGCACAATTCAATCTTTAAAGATAGTATCGTATGAATGACATAAGTGTTGGATATTGCTGAGAAGTTTGCTCGAATTATGTGTTGTCATTGATGTCAACATATTCTCCTGTGTATTGAGTATTCTAGTGTTGCAGTCAAATTGAATGAGTTGGTTTGGTTAGTGTGTTGCGGATGAGTTGTTGCGGTTTAATGGGTTTTGAGATAAGTATCTCTAGTTGATACAACAAAAGTTTCATAGGTCCACATGGTAATTTGATCGACTTGTGAGATTTGGCATTATGGTTGATATTTAGCTGTTCGTGTTATTCGGTATTCTAGATTTTGCTCCGGAATTGCAATATCTTGGCTTGTGGATTTGGCAAAGTGTTTGGACATTCATATGTGTCCTCAATTTAGATGGTTCGTAATTTGGAGGTCCACAAGTGAATCTTTGAGTTTAACAGTTAGTATAGTGTGTGTTTTTGAGGTTCAATATAGTAATGATGGAGATTCTAGTAAGTGGTGATGTTGCGGTTGTTTTTATGGTAATTCATGCTACTTGTGGATGTTTCTAGATCATATTTTATCTGTATTGATCATTTTCTTGATCCGGTGGTGTTCTTCATGTTATGTGACATTCATGATGATTTTAGTATGCTGCAAATGTTCGAGGCATAATTATTGGAGGTGTTTCTTGTGTGCAGTGTTGGTTTAGGTCCAAACTATGTCTTATCTGAAATAGTTTTGATTTGCATATGTTGTTATAGCATGTGAGGTTATTGTTTTGTAATTTGTGTTGAGGGTTGAGCCGACCTTGAAATATAGGTTGATGATTTGTATAAATATATGTAATATTCACATGAGAGATGTATCTGCATGTGCCAACATTGATTTGATATTTCAATAGAAGAGGAGAAGTGCAAAGAAGTGTGAAGAAGTGTGAAAGAGTAGATTTTGAGTATTTGTGCTTAACCAAAACTGTACCAGGCATGAGAAGATGCTATTTCATCAGTTCATGATCCTTTAGATGTAATCTAAATGTTTCTGTAAGGCAGTGAGCTTTCCCCAAGGTTGTAGCCCTTCTTGTTTTGTGATTTGAGTAGTGAGCTCTAGGCAGTGTGCCTGAATACATGTGCATTCGCCATTGTAATATTTTATTTACTCCTAACAAGGTATTATCTCATGGTGGTTAGGCTCCCACTATTTTTTTCCCTTAACTAGGTTTTGCACATCAAATTTTTTGGTGTTATGTGTGTTATTGATGTGGTGTTGATTTGTGCTTTCACTATTAATTATCAAATCTAAATTTAAGTTTGAGTTGTGTAGAGTTTGAGAGAAAAGTGATTCACCCCCCCCATTCTCATTTTGCTGCATTGTTGCCAACAATAAGAACACTCTCACATACAACAAAGTGCTTCCAAGACAAAGATTGGACAACAACACTATTTCTTTATTGATGGAATTTCAAATTTTCACTACAAGCACAAAAGTCTATGATAGCTCTCCAATCCAACAGAGCTTTGATGCATTAGCCAAAAGATGATTATTTACAATGAGGCCTCTCCTTTATATAGAGAATATCCATGAGCAAAAATAGGAAATCTACAAGTAATTTGACTTATTCAAAGGACAGTCTGGTTTGACTTAGGACTCATACTTTATTTACATGAAAAATACACATGTACAAGTAGACATGTAAAATTTCAAGAACAAAATACAAATTACAATACTAAAACTTATATAAAAATTACTGTGTTAGGTGACACTTCTTCTTCTTCAAAAATTGTTTGAGGTTGTTGAGGGCTTCTTTCATGAGCGATTACTTAGGTCCATTGATATGACTTGTAATAGCATGAGCTCTAGTGTCTGAATCACCAATGCTGACACACCCTTTCTTATGTTTCTTTAGAATAGATTCTAAATTATCCATGATTACCTAAAAGTCTATTAATTTATCAATTCTAAAGGTACTGAAAACTCCTCTTTATACATTTTTGTGCTAACCAATAGACTGAATTCTTGGATAATTATGTTGATAGGCAGGAGCTTCTGGTCATCATCAACTAAATTGCACATAAACTAAAAGAATTTATTAATAATGTCAAGCCTTTTCTCATTGCATTCCTTTTGATATTTTCAAAGATCTTTGACTAGTTCAAATGCATCCATTTTGTACTCCAGAGCTTCTCGTTGTTCGATATACATTTGATGAGTGGGAATGAATTCACTATCAACAAGAACACTCATATCAAAATCCTCAAGCTTAAGAAAAGAACCAAGGTCCTTTTCTTGTACATTTATTTCTTGTGAGAATTAATCAAGTGTTTGATCTAACTGAGATCTCACACTAGATCTCTCACTATCCAAGCTATTTAACAACTTGAATACAAAACTCAAAAGGTGAGTTCCTTGAGACAACATCCTATCTTCCCATTCAACCATAGCATTCCAATGAACCATGATTCACTCTATCCTTTTTACAAATTCATCAATAGAGGATCCAACAAGCTCAACCACTTGGGAGGACTGAATGATTTTGTATAACACATAAGTAAGTTGTTCCACCTGAAGTTTTATCTTGTCTTTGATCTTCTTATCTCTATCATATCTCTCAATAAAAGCTTTGAGTTCTGATTGGGAATCCTCCTTAGCACTCTCATGGGTTTTCTTTCTAAGGTTAATCCTGTTGGCCATTTGGTGTAATTGATTATGTGTTGCATTGATGTTTTGTCATTGATGCCAACACTAGTTGTTTGGATGCTTTACCGACACCCTTCTGGTCCCAATAGGTTGAGTGGTTTCTGGTTAACTTGGATTTGGCATATTTTGGTGATGGAATTAGCTTTTTCATGATACTGATGCTCATATTTGGATAGTTAGTTTTGGTCTGGTGATCAGATGCTATCCTGCTTGCCTAGAAGCTTGGTTTTTGGTTTCGCCGAGGGTTTCACCGACATAGTAATTGGTGGAGATCTTTGATGAATTTCATAAGTGGTGTTCATGCAGCTTTTGGTGGAGTTTTAGGATGATGTTGATGATCATGTTTGAGACCTGGCGGATGGAGATAATTGCTATAGCGTATGGACCTATACTTGGTCCCAGTTGATCTAGCTTATGGACCAACTTTAATGTAACATGTGGATAAAACCTATTGATGTATTTCTAGGATGTTTTATGTGTTGATATTATTTGTTTAGTCTTAGGCCAACATGGTTTGTAATTATGTAATCCGTTTATTGTCTGGTGGCCAACCTGATTGTTTATGGTCGAGGGTTTGTATATGTAGATGTAAGATCTCATTGTAGATCATCATGGTTATTGTTAGAGGTCATGGTCAAGGATTGTATTATATGTATAATGTGATATCATTCAGGCAAAGGAGTTGGTCAATCATTGGAGATCAAACTGAGTTTATGTGAGAGGATTTAGTCCTTCGGTATTGAGCTTAACCGAAACTGTACTCAGACATAAGAGATGCTATCTTTTGTAGTTGAACACTTCTCCGGATTGTAGCCTGGGTTTCTATGTAGTCAGTGAGGCTCCTTTTGTGATAAGCAGTGTGCTCTAGGTTGTTGGCCTTCTTGCAAAGGTAGGCCCCTCAATTGTAATTCACATACTTACTATAGAAGTATTATCTGACTGTGGGTAGGCTTCCCATTGTGGTTTTTCCTTTTACTGGGTTTTCCATTTACAAATCCTTGTGTTATGTGGATGGCATTTATTCTATGATTATTTTAAATGCTTAATTGGTTTATCTGCTATTCTGGTATTAATGTTTTGGGTTCCGATATTAAAGTTTAAATTGCTAATGGTTCCAATAATCTGTGACAACTGATTCACCCCCCCCCCCCCCCCACTCTTGGTTGTGTTTCGGTTATTTGAACTGTCTAACAATTGGTATCAGAGCTTTGGTCCTCTCTGCAGAAAGCTTAACTACTTGAGGAAGATCCTTTGGTGACTAATAGTTCAAGTTCATCCAGTTCTTCTAGAGCTATCTTTCAAAGGCATATTCCAAGGCTTGATGCAAAAAATTACATAGTATGGAAGATTCAGATGGAGAATCATCTAAGATGTCTTGGCAAGAAGATTTGGGAGATCACACAGAATGGTGTCACACCCTATAATCTGGGATCTGGAAATCCTCCTCTGACAAACCTGGACAAGCAGCTTGAGAATGATTGTAGAGCAAGAGAATCCCTCTTGTGTGCACTTTTTGATCAGCAAATAATAGGATTAACTGACTAATGATCTGGAAAGGCTATATGGGATAAATTGGAGACTCTTAATGAATGTGACCCTATAGTGAAGATTGCTAAACTTGATGGCTAGCAAGTGAGATATGAAAACCTAAAGATGGAAGAAGATGAAAGGATTACTGCATTCATGGAAAGGGTGAATGAGATTGTTATGGGAATTCAATGTTGTGGTGGAACTTTGAGCGAAGATGAAATTGTTTGTAAAGTCCTGAGAGCCCTACCACCAGATTACAAAATGAAGGCTACTGCTATTTATGAGTTGAGAACAATGGATAGTACATCTGTCAACATAGATACTTTGGTTGGGAAACTATCTACTTTTGAGCTTGAAGAATTTGGACCTTTTGGACCTGTGAAGTCCGAACCTACTTTTCATGCATCTACATCTACAATCAGTAAGCAATACTGGAAAGATTTATATGCAAAGGAATTGCAAGTTATGAAGAGAGAAGATGATGAGTTTGAGAAACTTGAAGGACTATTTGCTAGAAGAGTACCTAAAGGACTAGTAGGAAGTAAGTATGAAGGAAAAGAACCTTTTAACTGTTTTGCATGTAATAAGATTGGTCATTTTGCATCTACATGTCTTGAAAGAAATTCAAGATTTGAAGAAAGAGTTAGAAGATCATTTAAGCCTAACCCTAGATACCAGAACAAGTATAAATACAAGAAAAATAGAGACAAATCATGCTACATAGTGGATGAGGAAGGCATTATTGATTCTGATGATGAACCAACAAAAAAATCTACTAGTGGATCTGACAATGGGAAGGAATGGGTGTTTCTTGATATCAAGGAAGATGATCCAACACTAGAAGAGAATGTACCTGAAGAGAAGGCACTTGCTGATAAAATTGAAGACAGGGGTGAATGGGTAATTGATATTGGTTGTTCACATCATATCAATAGAGATAAAGGGAAGTTTCTATTTTGCAAGAATTTGATGGTGGACTAGTTAGATTTGGAGATGACAAAGCATGTATGATCAAAGGAAAAGGAAATATATCATTGGATGATAAGAACAATACTGATAATGTTTATTATGTTGAAGGTTTGAGGCATAATCTTTTAGGCGTAGGACAATTGTTAGATAAGGGATTTCAATTATAGTTCAAGGATGGAAAATGCAAAATCATTAACAAATCTAGTTTTGAGATTGAAACCGGTACATAGGCAAAAGGTAATATATTTCATTTGAACTCTGATAAGAAGACATGTTTGATTACACAGATTGATGAGAGTTGGCTATGACATAAAAGGCCGTGTCATGTGAATTTTGATTGCATTGTGAATATTAGTTCAACTAAGGCAGTTAGGGATATACCTAAGATTATGAAGCCCTATAATCTGATATGTAAAGAATGTCAAATGGGTAAATAGGTCAGAAACTCTTTTAGGAGTATACAAGATAAATCAAATGATGTTCTTGATCTTATTCATACTGATTTGTGTGGCCCTGCTAGAGTCAAAAGTTATTTAGGTGATAGATATTTCATGCTAATCATTAATGATTATTCAAGAATGATGTGGGTTACTTTTCTGAAAGAAAAATCTGAAGTATTTGAAAAGTTTAAAATGTTTAAGGCTAAAGTGGAAACTGAAACATGATTGAAGATTAAATGTTTGAGATCTAATCATGGTGGAGAATTGACATCCAGAGAGTTTATTAACTTTTGTGACAAGGATGGTATAAGAATAAATTTTTCTGTTCCCCGGACACCTCAGTAGAATGGAGTTGTGGAAAGGAAGAACATAACTATCTTGGATGCTTCTAGAACAGTGATGATGGAAGCTAGTCTACCTCATATCTATTGGAGAGAAGCAGTGAGTACAATGGTTTATACATTCAACATAGTAAATATCAAAGGAGAAACTGGTAAGAAACCTTATGAATTATGGTTTGGCAATACCCCTATAGTTAAGTATTTCAGAATTTTTGGTAGTAAATGTTATATCAGGAGAGATGATATCATTGGAAAATTTGATCCTAGATGTGATGAAGGTATATTTATTAGTTATTCTAATGAAAGAAAAGCATATAGATGTTATAACAAGAGATTGCAGAGAATTGCGGAGAGTGCTAATGTCAAAGTAGATGAGCTGAACAAAAGTTAAATTAGAGTTTATGAGAAAGAACCGACAGTGGAAATGATTATATCTGAACCGGTAGAACCTTTACCAGAACAGAGAGTTGAACCAGTTACTCCGGTAGTATAAGATAATTATACAGTAACTAAAGAACTGGGAAGAGGAACAGTAAGTCATAAGACTCCTAGGTATGTGAGATTGAATCATTCAGAAGATCAAATCATTGGGGATAAGAGAAATGGAGTGATGACAAGAAGAAGAATGGAAACTAATGAGGTATGTTTAATTTCACAAGTTGAACCAGTATCAGTAATTGAGGCATGTAAAGATGAATATTGGTTGAAAGCTATGGAAGAAGAATTAGATCAGATTGAGAAAAATAACACATGGGCCTTGGTTCCCCGACCTAAAAATAAAAATGTCATTGGAACTAAATGGGTTTTTAGGAATAAATTGAATGGGGATGGTCAAGTTATAAGGAATAAGGGTAGATTGGATTATAAAGGATATTCTCAAAAGGAAGGAATTGATAATGGAGAGACTTTTGCACCTATAGCTAGGATTGAAGTTGTAAGATTATTTCTTGCCTATGCTGCTTATAAAAACTACAAGGTTTATCAGATGGATGTTAAATGTGCATTTTTGACTGGGGATCTTGATGAGGAAGTTTACATTGAGTAAACTGATGGTTTTTCACTATCAGATGATACATATATGGTTTGCAAGTTAAGGAAAGCTTTATTAGGATTGAAACAAGCACCTAGAGCTTGGTATGCAAGGTTGGATAAGTATCTTTTGAAGCTTGGTTTTACTAAGGGTAGTGCTGATAGCAATTTATATTATAAAATCACTATTGATGATATACTGATTATTGAAGTATTTGTTGATGACATTATTTTTGGAGGTGAAGATAAGTTATGCATAGAATTTTCTAAAAAATATGGAGAAAGAATTTGAGATGTCTATGATTGGTGAGATGAAATTTTTCTTATGTTTGCATATTACTTAGACTGACAAAGGAAATTTCATCTGTCACAATAAATATGCTAAGGAATTGTTAAATAAATTTGTTATAAGAGATTCTAAACCAGTAAGTACTCCTATGGTTACAAGTGAGAAATTGACAAGAAAAGATGTTTCTGCGCCGGTAAATCCTACAAGATACAAATCTATGATTGGAGGTTTGCTTTATTTGACTCAAACTAGGCCTGATATTATGAATGTTATTTGTATTGTTTAAAGATTTCAGATTGATCCTAGAGAAAATCATGAGATGACGGTTAAAAGGATTTTTAGATACTTGCAAGGTACATCCGAATATGGCTTGTGGTACCTTAAGGATGATAAATTTACTTTATGTACATATATAGATGTTTGGGCTAGAGATGTTGATGAGCGGAAAAGTACTTTCGATGGATCTTTCTTTCTTGGAAAGAAGTTGGTTTCATGGATCGGCAAGAAGCAGTCATATACTTCTTTCTCTACTGTTGAAGCTCAATATGTTGTTGCTGCTACTAATTGTACACAAGTTTTATGGATGAATCAAATGTTGAAGGATATAAAAGTGGATTGTGATGCACCAATAGTTATTCACTGTGATAGCTTTGTTGCTATTGATATATCAAAGAATATGGTATTTCATTCTAAAACAAAGCACATATCTATCAAGTATAACTTCTTGAAGGAGAAGGTGGAAGCAAATAAAGTTAGATTGGTTTATGTGAACACTAAAGAGAAGATTGTAGATATTTTCACTAAATCTTTGCCCAAGGATTCATTCGCGTACCTGATAGATAGATTGGGAGTTTCTACCCCTCTGATAGAGACTTGATTGATGCAGTTTGGCATTAGTCTGACATGAATTATCAGAGATACTATTCATTTCGATACAAATGTGGGATGCTACTGCTTAGGGGGAGTAGTTACCTTTGTAATTCAGTGGTTTATGTTTTTGCCTTGATATTTTGGTCACATTTCTAGCATTGATGTCAAAGGGGGAGTGATATTGAATTTAAAAAGAAAAAGAAAGTGAAAAAGAAAAAGAAAGGGGAAGTGATATTGTTGTGACAAAAAAGGGAAAAGAAATTCAAAGCTTTATAGAGATATATTTACAGGGGGAGATATTTATATTTAGAGCTATTTGTGGGATTTGTTGGCTGTCTTTCATTGGGGGAGACTTGTTTGGCATTTCTTGGCACTTAGATGTTTTTCACATATAGTGTTTCCATCAATGCCAAAGGGGGATATTATTGGTCATTTGGTGGATTTGATTATGTGTTGCATTGATGTTTTGTCATTGATGCCAACACTAACTGTTTGGATGCTTTACTAACACCCTTTTGGTCCTGGTAGGTTGAGTGGTTTCAGGTTAACTTGGATCTAACATAGTTTGGTGATGAAATTGTCTTGTTCATGATACTCATGCTCATATTTGGATAGTTGGTTTTGGTCCGGTGCTCAGATGCTATCCTGCTTGCTTAGAAGCTTGGTTTCTGGTTCTGACGAGGGTTTCACCGACAGAGCTTTTGGTGGAGATCTTTGATAAATTGCATAAGTGGTGTTGGTGCATCTTCTGGTGGAGTTTTAGGATGCTGTTGATGATCATGTTCGAGACTTGGCAGATGGAGATCATTGTTGTAGTGTATGGACCTATACTTGGTCCCAGTTGATCTAGAATATGGACCAACTTTAATGTAACGTGTGGATAGGACCTATTGATGTATTTCTAGGATGTCTTATGTGTTGATATATTTGTTTAGTCTTAGGCCAACATGGTTTGTAATTATGTAATCGATTTCTTGTCTAGTGGCCGACTTGATTGTTTATGGTCGAGGGTTTGTATATATAGATGTAAGAACTCATTGTAGATCATCATGGTTATTGTTAGAGGTCATGTCAAGGAATGTATTGTGCATATAATGTAATATCATTTAGGTAGAGGAGTTGGTCGATCATTGGAGATCAAATTGGGTTTATGTGAGAGGATTTAGTCCTCTATTATTGAGCTTAATTGGAATTGTACTCAGGTATAGGAGATGCTATCTTTTGTAGTTCAACACTTCTTTGGATTGTAGTCTGGATTTCTATGTAGTAAGTGAGGCTCCTTTTGTGATGAGAAGTGTTCTCTAGGTTGTTGGCCTTTTTGCAAGTGCAGGCCCCTCAATTGTAATTCACATACTTACTACAAAAGTATTATCTAACTGTGGGTAGGTTTCCCACCATGGTTTTTCCCTTTACTAGGTTTTCCACATACAAATATTGGTATTATGTGGATGGTATTTATTCTGTTATTATTGTTTATGCTTACTTGGTTTATTTGCTATTTCAATATTAATTTTTTGGGTTCAGATATTAAATTTTAAATTTCTAATGGTTTCGGTAATATCTTACAACTGATTCACCCCCTCCCCTCTCAGTTGTCTTTTGGTTATTTGAACTGTCTAAAAAATCCTCCTTACCTCATAATATTTCTATTGAATTTCATCCCTTTCTTTCCCTTGAGGTGGAATTGCCACTTCTGCATATTTATTCCATGATTCATCTACTCTAATTCTTGAAAGGGTTTTTGATTTCTTTACACCCTTTGGCTTAGGAGGTGCCAACTATCCAAAATCAAAGTCATCTGGAGAGATAAATTGCTTCTTTCTCTTTGGGGATTCTAATTGTAACCAAGGAGGAAGGGTAGAAATTTCTCCAATACAAGCTACTGTAGTCTAGAATGACATGGTTTACTATGGGGCGGAGGCAATTACAATAGGTTTCATGTGAGTCATACCTATAGGTGGAACTTCTATAACCGAGGTGCTTGGAAGGGCACCAGACATGAGCTTATCAAAGTCAATGTAAGCCTCATCAAGAATGGTGGTGATAACTTCTGAAAGACTTGCAAATGAGAGTGACCAAAAATATTTGTTACATTGTCTTGAGGTGTATCCAGGACTGACTTAGTTGAGGTGGATGATTGAATGGAAATGACAAGAACAATACTAGGAATGGTAGTGACCAAAGGTGTTCACACTATAATAGAATCTTTAGGTAGAGAGGAAACAAGGAGAGTGGAAGTAGTATATTGCACACCTATAGTGGCAAGAAGATTTGAAGCCTTTGGAGCTATCTCAGAAGTAGATGCTTGCCCTATTTACATGAGAGAATCTAAAATATTTTCCTCATTGTGAGCCATCTTCATGTTCTTGTTCCTCATCAAGTTATACAATATCAACTTTTCTCTACACTTGAAGAGGTCCTTCATCCTTGTCTTTCCTCTTCTCTTTACCCATTGTAAACTTGAGTTTTGGACCCTTCTTGGGAGTAGAAGGATCTTCACTTATTTTGATCCTAAGTTCTAACATTTTCCTAGGAGGCCCCACAATATCTTTCTTAGATCTTGTTTTGAAAGGTTTCAACCTAATCCCTTTCTTTTGTAACTAGACATTAGTATTGGAAAGAATGTATTGAAATCTTTCCCTGATGGAGGTAGATTCCTTTTTGGTCACTGTTGGCATTTGCATGAAGATTGCATTAATGAAATGTTATGTTGTCATTGATGTCAATTTACCGGTAATGATGTTGTTGTAATGTTGTTTTGTAACCGGTAGGAAGAGCTATTGAAAGGAAACTGTAATTGGTAGGTAAGTTTGTGGAGTGAACCGGTATTGCTAAGTATTGGAGAGTTGAATTAGTAAACCCTACCTATTGTTTTGATAAACCCTAACTGATTAAGTTTGGTGAATTGGTTATATTGGTTTATGATTGGATGGCGCACGGTAATGATTATGACACATATACATATTGTATGAAGAGAGTTTCAAAGTGTATTTGGCACATTGAGGTAATGGTTTTTGTCTTGGGAATGAGAAAGTATACTGCATGTAATGCAAAGCGCATGATGAGTTACTAAGTTTGATGAATAAGTGATCAAGGAGCAGTCGAGGTTTTCTTGAATGATGTGTAGAGATTGTTATGTAATCCAACGGTCATACTTGAACCAACTTGTTTGTAATCTCTATGTGAATTAGGTTTTTGTTGTTCTACCAACCTAGTTGATTTGTTTATAAGGTCGATGAGTTGTTTAGTTTCAGAGTTGGAAAAGTTTTAGTTGAGTGTGTGGTTGCCAAACTGAATAATGTATCTACGGTTTGAGTAAAGGTAGATAGGAGCATGAAAAGGATCTGAACAAGCAAGTGTAGTGCTATTCAAATAGATCAACAAACTCCTATTGTTTTCTAACAATTACAATAGATTGAAATCCCCTAACTGGGTAAGCTCTAAAAAGCTTGGTGTTATTCAAATCCTCTAACAAGGTGATCCATTATCTTGGATTCTAAATCATTTACAAAGGTTAGTCCGCATAGGTTATTGCTTCTAACAAGGAATTATAGTCAATCCCTTAACCGGGTGGTGCCTAACAAGATCTATTCTTAATAGGAATTTTTGTAAAAGCTTTAACAGGCTTGGCTCCTAACAGGGCAAACTTCAGAAGAGTTCAGATAGTTATCTTATGAGTCTCATCTCACTGTGGTTTTTCCCATTTCAGTTTCCACGTCAAAATATTATGTCAGGTGGTGAATATTTTTGTGGTTATGTTTTCTATAGTTGATTTTCTTAACTACTTAATCCACTTTGATAAGTCATGATAACCGACAACAATATGAAATGAAGTTTTACTTATGTTAGTAAAAGTATTTGGATGTTTGTGAGTTACAAGTTACTTACTGTTAATCTGTGGTAATAGTCAACCGGTTTAGCTTGACAGTGATATTGCATTGATAGTTCTAAGTTTACTTTGAGAGATTGATTTTGATATTGGTGAAGTTTATCAATTTTTCTATCTACGGATTCACCCCGCTTTAAGTAGTTGACCGAATCCTTATTCTTTCATCATACCATCAATTGGTATCAGAGTGTCTCAGGTCCTCTAAGGTCCAAGCCTTACAACTTGAGGTAAATATCTTGTAGAACATGATGAAGAAGGAAGGTCCAAAGTTTAATAGAGAGAACTATAGGATATGGAGTGATAGAATGAAAATTTATATAGAGTCTTGGAAATCAATACTAGGAACATGTTAATACTCAATATGTTGCACCTAGTGGGATTATGACTAATGATCAGAAAAAAGAGCAACAAGAAAATGATCAAGCACTGGAGGCTATCATCAGTTCTTTGTTTGATACAAAGTATGTAGATGTCCATGGTTGTCATGCCCAAAATTTTGGGCAAAACACAACCAACAATTTTTTTTTTTTACACTTAATTACATGCAACCATTGCTTAAATAGTTGTGAAAACTTAACCAGATGTTCCAAGCAAATTTTTTTAAATGTTGTTAAATACTATTATAACAATTACAATAACTCCTATTATCAAGCGGTTTGAATAAACTTTATAAGAGTAATAATAAATTTACTCAAAAGTCCATCTTATTTCGGTTGTGATTATTAGTACATAAATAAATCCATTTCTCTTAACTAGACATTAACATAATTACTTGGTTCTATATTAATTATTTATTACATATCAAATTTCCTCCATCCTGTTAATACATTCCTCCTTAATAACTTAATTTTACAAAGAAAATGGCTTCTATTAATTCAACACTAAAACCTATTTTATTGCGATATTATTATCAAATGGAGCAGTTACAATTAAAGTGTCAAACATCATTAAGATGATTAAATTACCTGATAAAAGTTCCAACTTGGGTTAATAGGGTTCACAAGGCTTAGTCCACTTAGAGGGAATAATTTTACGCCCCTACACTATCCTCTTAAATTAATTATTTAATTACTTTATTAAATAATTCCATTTATTTATAAAAATCCATTTAGATCTCCAAAATTAATTTGCCAAATTCATTAAAATTTTCCATAAGATTGAACTCCAAAAACAATTAGAATCTATACATCCTTTTAAAATATGCCCATTTGATTATCAAAAGCATATATAAGTTTATAAAAATATTTAGTCTAAAATTTGCCCTATTCATTATATTAAAATATTTATTTAACATTGATATAATATGAAATTCTTTTTTTTTGAATAAACATTTACCTCATAAACCATTTATACTTTCCTGATTTAACTACATATTTTTCACATAAAAAGAATATTCTTTGTCTAAAATATACTTATTTCCATATAACTAAACTAAATATAAAAAAAAATATAGAAACCCTAATTTCTTTATGATTATAAAAATAACCCTTTTATTCCTTTCTTTTTTTCTTATTTCTATAACCTTTCGAATATTATTACCCTAGCCCTACTTGGGCTAGGGTTTTATACTTATCTTTTTTTTTTATTAAAGAAATATTTGCAGGACCGAATTTGAAACTCCGGGTGGCGACCATGGTGGAAGGCAGAGACTGTTTGTTGGAGGAGGGGAGCGGCGATCCATCCCTGGCCATTGCCACTCACCATGTGACCACAAAGTGGCGATGCCGAGGTGCCGCTCACTGTGTGTTCACACAATGGCGGTGCCAAGGGCGCCGCCCGCTGTGTGCTCACACAGTGGCGGTGCCTTGGGTGCCGCCCACTGCGTGATAGCACAGTGGGTTAGGGCTCGATCCGCCCCCTATTTCCTATATTATTATTATTATTTTTTTAATATATATATATATATATATATATATATATATATATATATATATATATATATATATATATATATATATATATATATATATATATATATATATATATATATATATATATATATATATATATATATATATATATATATGCATTTTCATTTGCATGTAGGTATATATATATATATATATTTATTTTCGTGATTATTTATAGACTGTATTTTATATAAATATATATAAAGATATACATGTAATTTGCATGTCTATAAATTATATATTTATATAAATATATATTTTATATGACAGAAACTATGTAAAGAATAAATTCTAGTATTTTGATTCTAGGTATGTATTTGAACAGAGTACTGAAATATTATTTTGTTTCCTTGTTGATTTATTTCCTTTCGTAAATGTCCTAGATGTAAGGATAAAATAGATGGATTAATAAATTTTTGATTCATTTACAGCAAGAGTATAGTAATTTTATTATTTGATTTAAACTGTTTACTGTAGATGTTTTATTTCAATTATCAGCTATATAAGTGACTAGATTTAATAATTTTACCAACAACTAAATAAATCTAGATTTTATTTAAATAAAAACTATAATAGATTGTGATCTTCAGTTTCTGCAATAAATAAATTTATAGACTTTGCTAAATCTACAACAACTATTTATATGACAGATTTTAATAAATCTAACAACAACTACATATAACCACTTATCTTATAAATTTGAAAACCTCATAGATGGCTATAAAATCTTTGTTTCTTTTTTTTTTTTTTTTTTTAAGAAATACAATCATAGATAAAATAAAATTCACAGAATCAAATAAAATGACTTTTACATTTTTTTTTCCTGGATTGATCTAAAAACTCTTATCTTCAACCTCCTACATGCATGCAATTCAAATTTCTTTGCTTTCCTAATATTGGAGTATAAATGCATAAAAGGAATAAATAAATCTTTTTTCTTATCAAGATATCCTAAAACACAACATTGTTGATTTCCAGAAATTTAGAAAACTATACCAAAGATACTTCTTTCTTTTTCTGCAGTAATGCATGAATAATTATTACAAAACTTTAAACTTAGTCACAAGACTTTATAGTCACTTTACAAATAGGTCTCTCTTCTCAATCCAGTGAGGGCTTTCAAAGAACATAAATTACATTTACATCATTTTTCTGCAACCACTAAATCCAACCACACCTACTTGTCCTGCTATTTTCTTCTAACAACCTGCAATTAAATCAAAAGCTATGACCATGGAGTGCTCACCTCCTAGCCTAGGCTAACTAGTAGCCACCCTCAAGCTCGGAGAACCAAGCCCTAGATAGGCAACACGCATGCAAAACACAAAGGACAAGGGAAAAACAATCTCAAACACAAAACCCAACCCAGGCTATACTGCACCACACGTTGTGATGTCTTTTCAAGGGTGGTAGTGGACCAAGTACCCTGGGGAGATTGCAAGTATGGAAACACATATAGCCACCTCATGGCAAACCAAAACATATAGCCACCTCATGGCAAACCAAATACATCAAGAGTAACATAATCAACCCCTTATTCCTTATGCCCCCCCAAGGCATTCATGCCTTATTTCCCTCCTTATGACCCCCAATGCATAAACAAGCCATGCAGCAAGGGTCACATAAATTCCCTTGTGATTGCTCTCATAACGAGAGTCTCTCACTCGAGGGTTGTCACTTCTACCACCCACAAGATCCTCCTCTCCCCGAAGAGTAGGAGGTCTTGATTACTCCCAAACACACATACATTGTATAAAAACAAAATACCAAATAAATTTCCAAGAGAACATGTATGGAAACAAATCTTTTACACAAACCTTACTTTCAAACACATGCAATAATAAATCCATTATAAGAAGATTACAACCAACCTTAATCTGCCCAGGGGTAGGTTAGTTTTGTTGAGGATGAGCAGCCCAATTCCACGGTTCTTCTCTTTCTACCCTTAGCAAAATTCACTATTCAACAACTAGCTTATTCTTTTCAAAATTCTTTTGTCTCCAAAAATGAAGAGTGGGTGATTACCCCCAAAATCTCTCTTTCTTGCTTAAGAAGACACTAGTGTGAGTTCTCTCTAGTTTCTAAAACTAAAAAGGAAAGTAAAGTAAAATGGGAAAAGGGAACTTTCATTCAAAAAGGAAGGTTAACCCCTTAGCTCAAGCCTTCTAATTTCAATTTTCGCACAACTTAGAAAACCTACTTTTTAGGGTGTCTAAATGGTCACATGGGAGTAGAAACTTGCCTAAAATTACCCCTAACCCTTAGGTATACCTTATGGGCTTTAGGAAACCCTATTAAACTACCCCTAGGTGTCCATTTAACCCTTTTTTAACATCTCTGAAGTTTATTTTTGGGTCAAACCTATGTTGACCATCCCAAAGATTCTTTACCCAAGGCATTTATGGAAATCACATCACATTAATTGAAAAAGCTATAGTTAAACAATTCCCACCAAGAAACAAATTTAAAAATTCAAACATAAATCCACACATGTCAAGTGACACAAAGAAAATACTTTTACAAATTTATACATGAAATCGTGTCTCTTGTGGATTTTACATAAATTAATTAAATAACACTTAACACACATGCATCATTTACTGTTATGAATAAAATACAACACAAATGGGGTGTTGTCTCTCCAAATAGACAAACCCTGGTTTTACAAACATACATAGGTCTAGGTTTGGTTCTCTGTAATATTTCAATGGTCACATGGATAATTCCTGCGCAACTCAATTTACACATTAGTACTTCCAAATAATCTCATATAATATAAAACACATGAATAATAATGCACTACAACACCCTTCATACAATATACATTTATCAATCAATACATTTTTCATCCAAATAACTCCACATAACAATTATCATCATTCACATAATTTTGATCCATATATTAAAACATGCATTCCTATTTCTATCATCATAGTAAAGTCCTGCAAATCTAATAATGTCATACCTCCTCTCAAATTTATCCTATTCTAGAATCATATAGAGTTATGTATCTATAAAGCATATAAATGGAGCATCCACCTTCATCAATGTTATCCAATCACAGAATCATATAAGTCCTACATCCAGACATAGCTGACATACATTAAATCAAGATTATCTAATCAATGGATCTTTTAGGATTTTAAATTCATAACATATCAAAATGTACACCTCAAGGTGAAATAACTCTATAACTTGGTCCAATTACCTTTCTCACCAATCTATCTATCTAACACAGTTCCTTCTATTGAATTATAAAGCATTTATTAATAGGGTCAAACATGGTCAACTAAGTTAATCAAAGCTGGGTTTGGTGAATGCCTTACAATGGTCTCGAGACTACATATGAGGTATGGAAGAAACTTGAAGAGATTTATAGCGACAATGAAGATGTAAATATTGTGAAGGAAGAGAGTCTAAGAAGAAAGTTTGATGACATGCAGATGGCTATAGGTGAGAATATCCAATAGTATGGTTAGAGGATAAAAGAGATAGTGGGTGAGATCAAGAGTGTTGGTGGTAAAATGGATGATGCCACAGTGGTTAGTAAGGTATTGAGAACCCTGCTACTGGTCTACGCTATCTAAGTTGCAACCATTCAGGAGTTGAAATCTATTGACAAAACCAAGGTAACCCTTGACTCCATCATTGGTAAGCTTACTGCTTTTGAATTAAATGGTTATGATGGTAGTATTTAGAAATTTGAATCAACATTTAGAGATTTTGTCTCTAACCCATCTATGAGAAAAAGTAGAGATGTCAGTCATAGTTATGAATCTAGATCCAACAAAGAATTTGATGATGAAGACAGTTTGGTTGAGCTTGAAGCGTTGTTGGTCAAGCGGTTGCCCAGAGGTATCGGCAAATATAGAGGTAAATTACCTTTGAAATGTTTTTCACGCAACAAGATTGAACACATAGATGCTAACTATCCTAATGGTGATAATGAGCACAAGTGAGAGAAATTCAAGAACTACAAGGGAAAAGGCAAAAGAGATTGTCTTATTGCAGTTGATAGTGGTATCACTGATGAGGAATTTGATGGTGATGCTAATGAAGACATTGTGTTAGTAGCTATTAAAGAGGAAACATTTGATTAAAAGGCTTTAGTTTCACAAATGAATAATTTTGATGATTGGATCATTGGTAGTGGTTGTTCACATCACATGACCGGTGATTGGAGAAAATCTCTTTCTTTGAAGGAATTTGATGGCAGAGTTGTAAGATTTGGTAATGACTTGCCCTATATGGTTAAAGGTAAGGGAACTATTTCACTTAATGGAAAGAGAAGTGGAGATGATATCTATTGGGTTGAAGGTCTAAAGCACAATCTGTTGAGTGTTTCCCAACTCAATGACAAAGGATATCCATTGGAGTTTAAGAATGGTATGTACAAAATCTATGGGAGAAAAGGTGAACTGATTGCAATCGACAAGTAGACTAAAGGTAACTTATTTCACCTGAATCCTAAAGTTAGCAACTGTTTAATTGCTAAAGTAGATGATAGTTGGCTTTTGCATAGGAGATTTTGTCATATAAATTTTGATAACATTGTTAAAGTGAGTAAGTCAAAGATAGTGAGAGGTTTTCCTTAGTTGGACAAACTGGTTAATTCTCTATGTAAGGAATTTTTGTTGGGAAAGATGACATCCTCAACTTTCAAGAGCAAATCTTTTTCAGTGGAACATCTGTTAGATTTGGTTCATACAGATCTCTGTGGAACAATAAGGACTAAAAGTATTCAAGGTGACAAATATTTCATGATCTTCATTGATGATTGCTCAAGAATGATATGGGTCACATTCTTGAAGGATAAAATAGAGGCATTTAGTAAATTCAAGGCATTCAGGGCCTTAGCTAAAAAGGAGAGTGGAAAGAAGATAAAGTGCCTGAGGACTGATCAAGGTGGAGAATTCACTTCTAAGGAATTCACTAGATATTGTGAAGAGAATGGTATCAAGTGACAACTTTCTGCACCAAGGACACGATACCAGAACAATATTGTAGAGAGAAACAACTAATCAATTGTTGAAGCTACTAGGAAAATGTTGATACAAGGAGGTGTAGTGAAGACTTTTTGGAGAGAAGCTATCAGCACAACTGTCTACACAATGAACATGATTTTGGTAAAAAGAGGTAAGGACAAGACTCCTTATGAATACTGGTATGGTAGATCACCTAAAGTTGGTTATTTCAAGATATTTGGTAGTAAATATTTTATTAAGAGAGGTGACCATGTTAGCAAGTTTGAGGCTAAAAGTGATGAAGGTATATTTCTTGGTTATTGCACCAAGAGTAAGGCCTACAAATTTTATAACAACAAGACACAAAGAATCATTGAGAGTGTTGATGTTCAAGTGGATGAGTATCTTGAAGTCTCAGGGGAAACCAGTGTGGGGGAAAAGGATGAAGATTCTTGCATTTTGTTTTTGGAACCAAAACCTATGAAACTTGAAACTGGTAAATAGAAAGCTGTTGTACTAGTTCAACCAGAATAGGTAGATTTAGAAGAAGATGATGTTAACAATGATGAAGAAATTAAAGATAATGATCATGTTATTCTAAGGTATGTGAGACTCAATCACAATCCTGAGCAGATTATTGGAGATAAGGATGCTGGAGTATTGACCAGAAGAAGAATCAGAGAGAATTCTTGCATGATCTCCACTATTGAGCCTAGAACTCCTAAGGAAGCATTTGGAGATGATCATTGGGTTAAAGATGTGGAGGAGGAGCTTGAACAAATTGAGAAGAACAACACTTGGACTCTAGTACCCCGACCGGTAAATAAAAATGTGATAGGTACTAAGTGGGTTTTCAAGAACAAGTTGAATGAAGATGGTGTTGTAGTTCGCAACAAAGCTAGATTGGTTTGCAAAGGTTATGCAAAAGAAGAAGGAGAAGATTATGGTGAGACTTTTGCACCAGTGGCTAGATTGAAAGGTGTTAGAACTTTACTTGAATTTGTAGCACAAAAAGGATTCAAATTATATTAGATGGATGTAAAGTCAACATTTTTGAATGGAATACTGGAAGAAGAAGTATACATTGAGCAGCCAGATGGTTATGCTCTGACTGATGTGAAAGACATGGTATATAAGTTTCATAAGGAATTATACAGATTAAAGCAAGCACGAAGAGCATGGTATGAAAGGCTTCATTCACACCTGATGAAGATAGGTTTTTAGAGAAACGGTGAGGATAGCACCATATATCTCAAATTTGAAGGAGATAAGATACTAGTTAGTGAAGTGTTTGTAGATGATATCATACTAGTTTATGATTTGATGGTGAGCAGTAATGATTATGACACATATACATATTATATGAAGAGAGTTTAAAAGTGTATTTGGCACATTGAGGTAACAATTTTTGTCTTGGGAATGAGCAAGTATACTGCATGTAATGCAAATCGCATGATGAGTTACTAAGTTCGATGAAGCGGCGATCAAGGAGCGGTTGAGGATTTATTGAATGATGTGTAGAGATTGTTATGTAATCCAACGGTCATACTTGAGCCAAGTTGTTTTTAATCTCTATGTGAATTAGGTTTTTGTTGTGTTACTGAGCTAGTGTATTTTTTTATAAGGTTGATGAGTTGTTTAGTTTCAGAGTTGGTAAAGTTTTACTTGAGTGTGTGGTTGCTGAACTGGATGATGTATCTACAGTTTGAGTAAAGGTAGATAGGAGTATGGAAATGATTTGAACAAGAAATTGTAGTGCTATTCAATGCTATTCAAATAGATCAACAAACTCCTATTGTTTTCTAACAATTATAACAGATTGAAATCCCCTAACCGGGTAAGATCTAACAAGCTTGGTGTTATTCAAATCTTATAACAAGGTGATCCATTAGCTTGGATTATAAATCCTTTACAAAGGTTACTCCTCATAGGGTATTGCTTCTAACAAGGCACTATAATCAATCCCCTAACCAGGTGGTCCCTAACAGGATATGTTCTTAACAAGACTTTTTGTAAAAGCTTTAATAGGCTTGGCTCCTAGCAGGGCGAACTTCAGAAGAGTTCAGATAGTTATCTTGTGAGTCTCATCTCACTGTGGTTTTTCCCATTTGGGTTTCCACGTCAAAATATTGTGTCAAGTGGTGAATGTTTTTATGGTTATGTTTTCTATAGTTGATTTTCTTAACTACTTAATCCACTTTGATAAGTCATGATAACTGACAATAATATGAAAAGAATTTTTACTTATGTATGTAAAAGTATTTGGATGTTTGTGAGTTACAAGTTTCTTACTGCTAATTTGTTGTAACAGTCAACCGGTTTAGCTTGATAGTTTTATCTTGACAGTGATATTGCATTGATAGTTTTAAGTTTACTTTGAGAGATTGATTATGAGATTAGTGAAGTTTGTCAATTTTTCTATCTACTAATTCATCCCCCCTCTTACTAGTTGAATGGATCCTTGTTCTTTCATCATACCATCAACCATTAGATCCTAGGGCACTATGGAGTTTCTGTAATGCCCCGCCAGGAAACCCCGAAGGGATTAAGCCAAAACACAAGAATAGAGTGCAATAATTTTTTTTTTTTAAAGTTACACCACATTAATATACAACAAGATATCAAAGATTCAGATTACAAAGCAGAAGACATCAACTAACACCTAAAGAGTTTCCCAACGAGATTACTTAAATATCACAATTCACTTAACTCACACAATTAATCCAATAAGCTGATTATCTTAATAACGAGATAATTCTTAATCAGGATAATTTCTTTCAAAAGGTGGAAATATAAATCACAAACAAAGATTCATCCATTAAGATCTATTCATAATCTTCATTCAAGCTTTTCATTAAAAATTACAAGCCATACATCTAATATCCCAACACACACTAGAATTCTATCATAAACATAAGAGATCTTTTCAAGCATACTTAATTTCCTTAACAACAACTGAATAAAATCCATTACTCTAAGTTACATTCTTTCATATTCCAACTTATAGCATTTTAAAAGACAATTACATACATGCATCTACGATAAATCTCATCTAAACCACTTATGCATTCGATCAACATGGCATTCAAGAAGGACCACATATAAGCATTTAAAGTTAATTCCATTTATCCACTTAACCATTCTAACATAAGCTAATCATACATGATAAAGCTGAATAAGGAAAACATAAGAGAATACATCACATAACACCATAATGATCTCGGAGTTCACCCCTAAAGGGCTACATCTCCTGGTCTGCTCAACTGCAAGACCCCTCTGATAATTAATAAAGTTAAGAATACAAGAGGTTACACTATTACAATCCGGCCATCAAGGCGAAGCATAAACAATATACAAACGACCGCATCGGTCAATAATACATAAACGATCCTTGAAAAGAACAGGATCCAGCTGATCATAATCAAAGCTAAAACAAGATAAAAAGAGAGTCTAAAAGAAGATAATCATTTCCAAAAGCATATCGTTTAATTTCAAATATTCAACGATAAATATTTCACTTACTTCTCAATTACTCAAATGATATGTTCTGGATTAATATTTAACATCATCAATTAGTAATTATAACATATTTCAATAGTTTTCCAATAACATAATATTCTATTTTGTTTTCAAACAATACTACCTCAATTAGCCAACTTCCCTAATCAGCTAGAAGGTAAGATATAAATTTATTAGTCCAAGATCAATCAGAATATAATCGATAATATCCAATTGCGAAATTACAGTTGTAGAACTTAATTAGAAGGAGTGCATAAGCCATAAAATGAAATTGAATAATAGTTAACTTATAAATTCCATTATAAAATTAATTAATATCCAATTAACATTGATCATGATGATGCAACCTTAATCATAATTAAGAAACTAATTAAAACTTAACATTAAAATAATACTTAAAAATATTATATGCATTTTTTTATTTGAATAATAAAAAAAAATACATTAAAAAAAAACATTTTCAAAAAACTAATTTAAAAAAAGAAGCATTTTGAAAAGGGCGAAGGCGGGGCCCACCTCCCAACGGGGACGGCTGGGCGCCCAACCCTAGCCGCAGGCGGAAGACCACGCGGGCGGCGCCACTGTGGTGCTCACAGGTCCCGCAGCGCCCTGCGGCCACTAGTGCACGGCGAGCAGGAGGAAGGGGGACGAGCGGGGGAGGGGAGGAGGAGCGGGTGGAGCTCCGCTCCCCGCCCTCCAACCCCAAACCAAGGGTTTTTAATAATAAATTCATACGCATAGGTTCGAAACAATAAAAAAAAACGCCCACTACGATATATTTATAATTTGATTTAAAACGCACAGGCTCGATTTCATTTAAAAAAAAAAAAAAAACAACGCACAGTTGATAAAAACAAATATATATATATTTTTTAAAGATTTAATGCACAGTCCGAAACTTCTAAAAACAAAACGCCAAAATGAGTTTATTGAAGATTTCGATTTAAGAAAAGTTCAGGTTAAACAGAACTATGTTTTGGTATCCCATTTTCTTTGATGGTTTTCATCCTTTCCAAACACCCAAAAGAATAGAGGGATGACAACACCTCAATTAAATTTCCAGCCAAACTAACAATTTTACTCTAACAGTTCTTAATCTTGGCATTCAAAGGAGAATCTGGAACCAAAAATAGCATGAAAACATTCAAACCCCCATTTTTTAATTTTAAACAATAACTAAATTGATAAATAGATCCTACTTGATCTCGCATTCCTAGCAATATCTGCTAAAAAGCCCCAATCTGCAGCTCCCAAAACCTTCCATCTCCATCCAAAACCCCCAAATCTCACCCAAAATATTTTCCAACCCACGAATTTTTCCAAAAATATCCATCCTCCAAAATTTGCCCAAATTTTAGGTTATATGGAAGAGTTGACCAAAATTCCATTTTTGGAATTAAATTTTTTATTTAAAAATAATTCCTGAAATTAATTCTTTTCTAACTATAACAACAAATTGACTTGCCTTTTCAATTCAAAATCGATTTTCTCATTTAATTCAATTTAACCTTTCTAATTTCAAAAGCCAACAGAATACAATAGAATCTATTGCAATTACATACAAAACTTTCTTTTCAACAACATATACAAAATGCATTTAATATTCAAAATCAGTCATTTAATCGAACTTACTCCCAATTTAAAACGAGCAATCCAATATCAACGAAAATCGCATAACGAATTCCCGATTAATTTAGTCCATTAATCTCTAATGCACAAATACATATTTAATCAAAATAATTACTAAGGATTAATTAATCAATTTAACCATGCACACCAAGCACGCAAATCGAGAAGGTCAACCAAACAGACAACTCGCAAACCCAAACAAAAAGGGAATACTGACGACGACTGAGAATGCTCACTTGAGCACGACTAAGGTCAACTAGGGTCCTACGACCACCTAATCCAACTCTAAGGGTTAAAGAGGTACACTCAAACCTGCAAATCCAAGTGAAGACGAACCTCGCACTCATGCGGCGTTGTACCTGAAATCTCCTGCAACCAAGAGTCATACATGCATACATATATAAAATTTAATGAAAGCGTTAGCCCGATATTAATACCACGAAATAGGTACACTAACAACTTGCATACAACTATTGTGGAACCCACATCAACAGCTATGCGTTAAATCAACATCTGACTATAACATTATATTAAGATAAAATAACCAAGATTAAACCAAGATTAGAGATTGATTAGGGTAGGGGTACTACATTCTCCCCCCCTAGGTTCCGACTTACTCCTGGAAGTCATAAGGCTAGATGGAGAACATGTCGTACGCATCAGCCCTGAAACTTATTCAACAAAGATCAAATTGCACATAGAAATCTTTCCATAATCAAATGAAATAGTATTGCAAAATCCTTTACAAACGCCATTATCCATTGGCAAGATACATCTAAATCCATACATTCCTTAATATATTCTAGGAATTATCCACAATCAGAGCAGAGAAACAAGAATTTTCTTCCTTTCATTACACCAAATTAAAGCATTACAACGAGGTAAACAACAATTACCATAATCATCTATCAAACATGACCAGAAAACATGCCATCAAGATCAATTTCCTTTACCAATCCATCTTTATCATAAAATTTATTGAATAGAACTAGTTTAAATATCAATTTCTACAACTAAATTAACTTCCAATAAATAAGAGCAACAAAAATAACTCAATTGATTACACTTGCCAGGCATAAGAAAACCTTTCCAAAGACTATGTCCCATAACATAGTGACAAGTTAACACAATTTACTCCATGATACAAATAATAACCATCCACATAACTGGAATGCATAACAAAAAAGGCCACATGTGAGCATGTCTAATGCTCGGTCAAGGATAACATGCATGATCAACATCTCTATGCCTGATCTCAGAACAACAATAAGATCATAAATATCCAATATCTCACTCAAAGGCTTGATGGTGCTAGGCACACCATAGCAGTGCTACCTTCCATACAAGACCTTTGTGAATATCCCTTGTTGAGCAAGGTGGTTAGCCTCCAAGAGATAGTCACCACACATAGGTAGGTAGTGGATACTAGCTGCAACACAGCCTCACATACCCCCATCCTCAAGGTTCCCTACATCAAATTCCTTGCACACACTCTACCAAATCCGTATCATACGTCCTTGGAGAGGAATTTCACATCTCGACACAAGACCAGCATCCGAAAACAATAAGGATAAACCAGTTTAGCCACCAAAGTACAGATGAATAAAGGTAATAAATCATCAACTCCAACAGTAAGGTAAGAAAATAATCCAGAATTTCAACACCAAATCAAAAGTGTAAAAGATCACAAGATCATGGCTAAACCTTCAAAGTCAAAGGTAAAATAAATTGCTGATCCCCAAAGAAATAATAAGAATATCACAACTGCACATAACATCACTATGTGACTAACATCTAGCCACCAACGAGGAAGGAAGGAACAACTGACTAGCTATTGCAGTAGCTCATCATGTGGTGCGACATAGTCACACTACCCACATGGCATGGCGGTGTGCACCTCGACATCACCCCGCATCACGTCGTCACGTGGCATGGCAATACCCCAAGTGGATAAAACACACAATGGACGTATCCCGCATGGTAGTGTACCTCGCAGAACAAGCACGCGCAGGTCACATCCCGCATAGCGACGTATCTAGAAGGATACTCGCCATAAGTCAGAGGTATACATGACTAGGGTCCACCCACATGCCCACCAACACATACTAACTGGCAGCACATGTGAATAAACCTACCTTTCATGAAGACAAGGCAAAGGATCCTCCAAATTATACCATCACTATACACAAGAATCACCATCGAAATGCTCAAATAAAGGAGAGGAATAGGCTATCACATATAAACCTATAAATAGATTCATCAAAAGGGAAAGTATTGAGTACACCTTTGATACAGTTTAATAGTACAACTATATCATTCCTCGAAGTAGAGAAGCTAAAGTCGCTTCGCGCCGACATTACTCATACGCCAATCCATACTATTTAAGGAATGGTTACTTCAAATACTACCCCATAACATACTGAGTTACCCACAACCCGAGGTTTGGTACTCAGTAGGGAAACAAATAAGCAACATCACATAAACAGTATGGTTTCCCATACTCATAAGCAACATATCCTCCATGGTTGATTACTTCACCAATCCATGGGCACATATAAAAAGCACTGGTTTCTTACAATACACACGAAAACACCAGTACTGGTTTAGTCACATTTACGGGGAGTACTTTTCAGTACGCTAACATCTATACAAGGAAGATTTTAATTATGCTTTCTATATAAATAACTGAATCAAGTTTACTCTAGATACAAGTACTGAAATTATTAACAATTCACAATTATATAAGGAAATAACATCATTCCTATGTCTTTCTTAAATTTCACTAAGCATCCGTAACTAATTACTAGCTGAGCAAATTCATTTCTAAAGCTTAAGACTTCCATCTATCACTATGAAGCCAAAATGCAATCGTACAATTTCACATGTTTTATAAACATTCTATTTAAATCAATGCATTCTTTAATATCATTTCTAAAAATCTTAGGATTAGGCAAGGAGAAGGGAAAGAGAGTTTGATAATCAAATTGTTTCTTACAAAAAACGCAAGATCAATCAAATCACACTACATTATAAAATTTCTCACTGTAAGCCTATCATTTAATTACACGGTTTTCATTTCGCTGCCATTTAGAAGGATGACAATCAGCCTAACAAAAACATTTTCAATAATTATGGTTGCAACAGGAGGTTCTAGTTTTCCAAACAAAACAGAGATCAAGAGAGGTAATCTTTTCGATAATGCAAGACCTCTTATGAACACTCACTTATAATAATACAATATAGACACATGTCATAATTTGCAACCTATTAGAGAAGATCACATTACGACCAAAGATAAGCAAGGAGCTATTACCCAAATAAAACATATTAATGCATGCACATCAAACAAGCTTTTCATTCGCACTTTCTAAACACATTAAGGTAATAACATATACCCAAAAGCGAGTTCAATGGAGCATTTGCTAAAATAAATCTTCAATCAAACTGGTTTAATGAAACACATAAAACAATCTTTCAGAAAACACATTAATACAATCTTTCAGGGAACACATTAATACAATCTTTCAGGGAACACATTAATACAATCTTTCAGGGAACACATTAATACTCTCTCGAAGCTACAATAACATGCTCTTTTTAATACTTCTGCAAACCAAGCAGTTTCACATAATTCCACTATTCGCATATTAATGCACCTTACTAAGATAGAATTTAATCATGCTACTCCTACAACATACACATGGAGAATTCTTTAAACGTACACATACAGTTTTCTCCCAATAACCAATATGAACTTTAAAACCCATAGCCCCTTAATAATCTAAAAACATAAGCATCATAAGGCTCACACAAGGGTTCAAGAAGTCACACCCTTTTCTCTTGCAAACAAGAAACTCAATTCAGAGATAATTACACATATCCTAATCATTTAATTTCCAGAAAGAGAGAGAGGAATGGTGATGATCATTTAATTTTCTACAAAATAAGCATTCAATAATTGCCATACTAGTCCTTCAAGTGGACAACACTAAGCTAGATCATAATCTTAGACAATCACAATACGCACTTTCAGATTCAAGACAAGCACGGACCAACCCAAATGGATTAGTCTAAAGAGTGCAACACTCCAAAAAGGAAGGTACATACGACTCTCATTCCAGAATATGAGTGATCGTAGACCAAGACATCAATAAGCACACAATGCACATATAAACACTCAAACACCAACATCAAGAAGGCAAAAACAAGGTGTGAACACACACGTTACACACAAGTTAAGGTCTGCTCAATCACTCACATGCAAAAGGAGGACAAGCATACACATAAGGTCGATACACCTCAAAACCAATAGAGGGCACACGCGACACCAGAGATCCCAAAGTTTGCAACATGGGCTCTGATACCAAATGTAATGCCCCGCCAGGAAACCCCGAAGGGATTAAGCCAAAACACAAGAATAGAGTGCAATAATTTTTTTTTTTTAAAGTTACACCACATTAATATACAACAAGATATCAAAGATTCAGATTACAAAGCGGAAGACATCAACTAACACCTAAAGAGTTTCCCAACGAGATTACTTAAATATCACAATTCACTTAACTCACACAATTAATCCAATAAGCTGATTATCTTAATAACGAGATAATTCTTAATCAGGATAATTTCTTTCAAAAGGTGGAAATATAAATCACAAACAAAGATTCATCCATTAAGATCTATTCATAATCTTCATTCAAGCTTTTCATTAAAAATTACAAGCCATACATCTAATATCCCAACACACACTAGAATTCCATCATAAACATAAGAGATCTTTTCAAGCATACTTAATTTCCTTAACAACAACTGAATAAAATCCATTACTCTAAGTTACATTCTTTCATATTCCAACTTATAGCATTTTAAAAGATGATTACATACATGCATCTATGATAAATCTCATCTAAACCACTTATGCATTCGATCAACATGGCATTCAAGAAGGACCGCATATAAGCATTTACAGTTAATTCCATTTATCCACTTAACCATTCTAACATAAGCTAATCATACATGATAAAGCTGAATAAGGAAAACATAAGAGAATACATCACATAACACCATAATGATCTCGGAGTTCACCCCTAAAGGGCTACATCTCCGGGTCTGCTCAACTGCAAGACCCCTCTGATAATTAATAAAGTTAAGAATACAAGAGGTTACACTATTACAATCCGGCCATCAAGGCAAAGCATAAACAATATACAAACGACCGCATCGGTCAATAATACATAAACGATCCCTGAAAAGAACAAGATCTAGCTGATCATAATCAAAGCTAAAACAAAAGTCCAGAAGAGCATCCACAAAACTGAGCCATCACCACCCAAGGTCTAACATGAAACCGATACTCACAAGGGTAGAGACAAAAGGACGACCCACAAAGGTACTCTTAATCAGGACAAAACAACAACACACTAGCGAACGTAGGGACAAGTGTCATCACACAACCTGGTATGGTTACCATGGCAAGTCTTCATAGGTCCCGGCCCCATACACTGGGTTACCCTAGCAACCTAATCTGAGCTTCCGGCCCATCCAAGCCTCGTGTGGACCCACACATCCTCTCGTGAAGATAAGGATGGTGGTTTGCCATTTCAGGCCTTCTCATAGCATGTCGAATCTATGATAGCACTCGTTCCATGTGTGAGGCACAATTATCTTACTTAGAGATTACATTCTAATCTACTTAAAGGTTATCACTTATTAGACTCACTTTCGACGGGTTACCCAACAGCCACTTTGGGCGCAGCCCCCAATCGAAAGCCACTTTCCCATACGACACTAGACTATACTCAAACGAACTCAAAACCCAAGGAATACACATGGTCAGACGAACGGAGTTCAAGAAGGAAGAAACAACCATCTGGTCAAACACGACTCAAAGATGATCACTTACAGATGATACTCTAACTAGAGAACTGAGAAACTAAGGTCAACCACGAATCATCCTTCGACTCACACAAAGAGGATATGACCAAATATGACACTACCACAATACAACAGTCAACTCGGAACCGAGGACTGAAACAGGTACCCCAAATCATTCCATACGACAGGGTCCTAACAAACAAAGCACGACATGCCATTTCATAATTAAGAGCGAATACAGAAATTAACTCGCAAAGGCAATAAACAGAAAGGACAATATTCAACAGATGCAATCTTTCCGAATTGATCTAAACAATAAACGTCGATCAAGTTTTCTACAAGATCTATATCAGATTACAGTTATCTACCTCATCTAGGAATAGGTTGTTCTTGGTTTTCTAACTCTTTAAGGTTCAAAGCATCGAACAGACATATTAAGCCATAATGAGTTCTTAAACCAAATTCATATTAGTAAAATTCAGACAACCATTAATCAAATAAATAAGATATTTAATCTCCAATCAAAACGTCATTGACGTACTGGTTCAAAACCGACCTCTACAGTTTCATATTTTTTTTCTCAAGCCCATATGCATTATACGAATCACGGAAATATAAATATAAAAAGAGAGTCTAAAAGAAGATAATCATTTCCAAAAGCATATCGTTTAATTTCAAATATTCAACGATAAATATTTCACTTACTTCTCAATTACTCAAATGATATGTTCTGGATTAATATTTAACATCATCAATTAGTAATTATAACATATTTCAACAGTTTTCCAATAACATAATATTCTATTTTGTTTTCAAACTGTAGACACCTAAAATTGTCCAGTCTAATTAAATAAATATTTTATTTATTTAATTATCCAAGCCTAATTCTTCTATTAATTAAATAAATCTTTATTTATTTAATTAATTCATTTATCCTCTTCTAGCCTTATTTCTCATTTAAATAAATACATTTATTTATTTAAATTATCCTCTTCCTAAATTAAATAAATATTTAATTTATTTAATTATCCCACTTCTACTATTAATTAAATAAATCTTTATTTATTTAATTAATTCATTAACCTTTTCTACACATGACACATGTCATTCATCTCTTAACTCATACACTACCTACCCCTTTCATTATTTTACTATTTCTTATACCTACCCTCTAATCCTAGCCGACCTCCTTTTACACCTCTCAATCTTATCCCTCCATTTCATATTGTGTCTTCTATTTAAGGAGATGCTTCCTTCATTATCAAACCCTAATCGTTCTATGCAACCTAATGAAGCATTCTAATGACCTAATCGACAATTTGGAGGACTTGACTACACTACGATCCTACTTGCAACCACATTTCGTTCTTTGTTGAGCTCTTGTGCATATAAAATTTGAGAGCAAATATATCAAGCAAGATCAATGGAGATAGGAAGAATGGAGATCAAAACCCTATTGGACATGTGATGGTATAATCTTTGTGATTTCATTTGATTTGCATTGTCTTAGGTAATCTTCATATGTTATGGTGGATCTTTGTTGTTGTTAGGCTAGGGTTTTGTGGTTGAATCCATTTAGCCTTTCAATATTGTTATTATTATTATCCATTTTCACCATATACATTTTGGCATGCCCGGTGGGACTCTTGTCTCTTTGCATTTAACCTTTTTTGTTGCAGATTTTGCATTTTTGAAGTTGCAGATCAGACATTTTTTTGACGACATTTTAGGTTTTTTTCGCGTCTGCGAACTTTCGGATCGCATCTCTGATTTTCAGGAGCGTCTGTGGATACTGGAGTCGTGTCTGTGTTTTTGACAAATTTTATTTTGCAGATCTTAGACAGGAGCGTCTGTGTTTTCTAAGCAAGTCTGCATTGTTTTTGATCGCGTCTGTGCCAGATAAGGGCGTCTGTGATTTTGACCGTGTCTGTGACTCACAGAACCGTGTCTGTGTCATACAGACGCGTCTGTGTTGTAGGTAACAGCGTCTGTGTTTTGAATGTTTCAAAATTTTCAAATTTTCATTGATTCGGTTTTCGGATTTCGTACTTAGGGTTTCAGATCTGGTTTTTTTTTTGGGCTAACCCTTTCAGATCTAGCTAACTAAGTTGGTGCAGCTCGCCTTGGAAGCTAAAACGTTTTGGTTGAAGGCCCCTCTTTCACAAAGTCTTTTGGGTTTCTAAAATTTACCTAACTTGTGTGCTTGCAGGAAGGGGTGATCATTTGAAACAACCCAAACTACTAACAAATTTTGTTGCAGGTCCTTGGCTAGGGTTTTGAAATTTTGTTGTGTGCCTTGTTTTCATAGATTAGCAAACACTTCCATTGGTGCACTAAAATTGAATCATTGTCTTTTGTGTCTTGAGCAATAGGCTCTTTTTGTTTAATCTTTAGAGGGCCTGTCTTCCCGTGTGGTCATTAGGACTACTAGTGAGAAGAGAACGACCCAAGTGGTAGCGAGGAAAACCCACCTCATCCGAACCACTATAATCAAATGTATTCATGGTGAAAACTATGAATAATGTGTGTTGATTAGTTCATACCGACACTATGTCTCCCCATAAACCCGTTTGATCAAATTTATTTGATCATTTGTAGGGCATAACCCCTACCGGCTGGGAGCCTTCTGTATTTACAGAGCTGAAAGTGCCGCAGGTATGGCCACACGAGCGGATGCCCTTACTAGCACCATTTTTTTTTAGAGGCCCAAATCCTTCTAGTTGTTGGGGCAAGAGGTCGGACCTCTGGTAGCGGCCCACACACATACGGTTCTTAGTAGAGATACAAAGTTCGCCATGGGGAGTTTTCATGGGGACTGATGCTTGGCTGACCCGAGAAGTGAGTGCCGAGGGTGGAGCCAGTGAGGTCAAGCATCTAAGTATCCGCTCTGAATAGCGTAGCCTTGGGGGTAAAACCCTATGTGGGATCAACAACTATTGTCTTGGCCAGCCATAAGAATTATGCTTGACTTATGTTAAACATTCAAAACAATCAAGACCAAACAACAAAACATTGTGTCTTTTTTATCTTCAAGTGTATGCAAAACAATTTTACATCAAACAACACACTTTTCTTGGAGTCATTTTGGAGTCTAAGCACTAGCAAACATTGAGTCCTCATCAACATTGTGTCCTCTTGTCACGAAAAATAGTCAAACAGTCAGATTTGGTCACAACAAAATGACTTCATAGATTGGAAAAAATTGCACAAATTTTACAGAAATGCGTCTGTGTCTGTTTTAACCACGTCTGTGTTGTCTAAGTGTGTCTGTGAAGGGCAGAATAGTGTCTATGTTTATAACGGCATCTGTGTTAAACAGAGTAGCGTCTGTGTCGGGTAACCGCGTCTGTGAAGTATACAATCGCGTATGTGTCCAGAATTGAAAAACTGTTACAGTCCAGCAAGCAAATACAGTCAGTTTCAGAAATCTTGAGCTTCCTAGGTTGTTTCTTCAGGTTTCATCTACCATTCAACCTGTCTTTGGGTCTCACATAGTCCATCATTGCTTCACATCTCATTACATTCACAATTGTCTAAACTTGAGTCAAAAGGTCACTTGCTTGTCCTCATCATACTTTGTCAACATACTACATACAACTACACTTTGCTAAGTGGTCCCCATCAAGGTTTCTTACCTTTGGGTCTCATTTGGTCTTACTTAGGGTCAAGGTCAGCTTACCTCATCAAGAGAAACTATCCTCTCTTTGGAAGTCACACCTACTCTACTACTTACATACTTGGTCTTACACTTTGGACATTGCAAGTACACTTCAGACTCATTTACGCTCCATACAACTCTTGGTCTTCCATACTCTTTCCATTTTTCATCTAGTCTCTCACATCTTGGTCAAACACCTAGTTCATGGCTGAAACCCGTCTTCAAAAATCTAGGAGAAAAGCTAAAGAAGCTCAAGAGTCCGCCAACATGAGTTCTTATGAGTATGACAATGATTTATTTTTCAATCTTGAGCACACTACATTGCCTAACATGGATGTTTATAGACACATTCCAAATGTGGAAAACGCAGACACTACAAACAACAAGGCTACACACAATGACAATGTGGACAACTTTTCAATACAATCAGCAGATGTGGAAGAATCCATAATGAATCCTCATTTCAATAGATTGGTTGAAGAGATAATGAAGAGGGATAGACAATACTTCTTACACATGATGGCACAAAGTGGAGCTAAAATACCTCATGACTTTGACATGTCTCAACTTATGGAAAACCGACCCTCACAACAAACTCACTCCAACATGGATCAAAGGAGACCCAATAGTGGAGGAAATAGAGGACCACACATGGTACCTGAAACACCATCAGCTTTGCTTCAAAAACCAGAGGTCTCACATACACATGGTCAAACATATGATACTTACCTTCGAAGACCATTATGGATGCCTTATGCAGATAGATATGCTCAATCACATGCTCAAGCTATGGATCAATCAAAACAAGTGGACACTCAAAGGCATGCTCAAAATTTGGACACAAGGAAACCTCATGTCAAATTTGGGGGCAACACAATAGAACCCAACGTGCCTATAGAATATGGTATATATGCACAAAATAGATATGGAGTTCCTCAACATGAAGCTATACCAAGTGCTCCCTATATGCAGCATCAATATAAACCTCCTCCATATGAACATGTCTATGATCAATATCATCCATACATGCAACAAGCTCCTCCTCAAATTGGTGTCCCAAACATGGGGTATGCTACAAGAAATCGATCGCCACCTAAGAATAATTTGGAGCAACAAATCAGAGATTTACAAAAGAAAATGGAGGACATGAGTACACCAAAACCAACATACACTATGAGAGACATATGTCCTTATCCATTTGATAAGAGCATTCCAATGCCTCCATTTCCGACACACTTTGTGACGCCAAAATTTGACAAGTATAGAGGAAAAGGAGACCCCAAGGCACACATACGACAATTTTTCACAGCTTGCATAGAGGTAGCGGCAGAAGAAACATATTTGATGAGGTTATTCCCGCAAAGCTTAGGCGATCAAGCTATGGAATGGTTCTCTCAATTACCTCCTGGTATTAAGTCATGGGGTGACTTAGCAGAGGCATTTATTCATCATTTCTCCTACAACATAGAAACAGACATATCAGTCACTACTTTGTGCAATACTAAGCAAAAGGAGGGAGAATCTTTTGCGTCATTTTTACAAAGATGGAGAAATCTAGCCAGCAGATGCTCTTGTGAAATTCCCCAAAAACAAATGGTAGAAATGTTCACTCAAAACGTTAACAAGGATATTGGCTATGATCTAAGGAAAGATTGTTTGTCCACCTTCAAGGATGTTATTGAAAAGGGCTTAGCAATAGAAAAGGTCCTAATTGAACAAGGAGTCATCAACCTATTCAAGGAAAACAAAGATGACTTTAAAGGAAAAGACAAGCCAAGATTTTGGAATAAAAACAAGAACACAGTCAACGATGGCGTTGTTGATGCCAATACAGTGAGACCCAAGTTCATCTTTTCAGGATCAAGTTCTACAAACAATCAAGTGAATACTCAAACAACTTCCAGATCACGAAGGAAGTACACTCCATTGGGAGAACCACTTGAATCAGTCTTCAAAAAGCTAGTGGCAAACAAAGTGATCACAGTTCCAGATTTTCCTCCATATGAACCAAAGGTCAAACCAAATTGGTGGAATGATGATGAGTATTGTGAGTTTCATAAGAGCAAGGGTCATAAGATAGGAAATTTCCATCAACTAAAGAATATCGTGCAAGATCTCATTGATAGAGGTGACATTGAGATTGAGGGACATTCGTCTAATCAAGAACATGAGATGTTTAAGGAACCATTCCCAAAGCATGACAAAGGAAAAGCCCAAGTCACAGATGATCAGGCCAACTATAATAGAGCACCTTACAACTATGACTCAACTATCAATCACATCTCAATGGATAATCATATCTCTACTATTACCATCAAGAACAAAAATCCTGAGAATCCTCCTCAGAGACCCAAGATTGTTCTAAGAGGTGTTGGATCTTCTTCCGAGCCTACCTTTGAATGTCATGTTACAACTCATCAAGGTAAAATTACTTTGCTAGGTGCCTCCACTAAAAACACCACTTCTTCATCTACCAAACCTGAATATGACCTTGTGGAACAGTTAGGGAAGACACCCGCGCTCATCTCCATACTTGAGCTTTTACGCATATCCCCCGCTCATAAAGCTATTCTTGACACAATCTTGAGAGACACCACCGTTCCTACTGATTTGAACGTGGATCAGTTTCAAGCCATGGTGGGATACCTATCCATTCCACATTCCCTTACATTCATAGAAGCTGATGACGCCTCCATAAGTCAGCCACATAATGCACCTTTCCATGTTGAAGCCTTCATACACAAACATCGAATAAAGCGAGTCCTGATAGATGGAGGAGCTGGTCTAAACATTTGTACATTGAGCACCATTAAACAATTGGGATATTTTGATAAAGCTGTGAATTCGACAAATCAAATCACCATCAAGGCATATGATGATGAAGAGCGTTCATCCAAGGGCACAGTCACCTTACCTCTAAGAATTGGGCCAATCACAAAGGATGCGGTTTGTCAAGTCCTAGATCTGGATCTCACATACAACATATTGCTAGGACGTCCTTGGATTCATGAGATGAGGGCAGTCCCATCAACATATCATCAATGCATTAAGTTTCCTCATAATGGAGTCGAGGTAACAGTTAACGGTGATCCTAATCCGTTCATATATTGCAATAACCTGAGATCACATATGGAGACCATCATTCCCAGTAATCGTGAGGCTGTTCCTTCTTCGGCATACATTGACCCTGAGTCATTGAAACCTTCGACATCAAAACAAGGTGAACTTAAAGGCAAATTTCAAGACAAAGGCATGGGAGAATACACTTTAAATCAGACCATGTATTTACGACAAGTCATGAGCTCTCCAAAAGAATATGGAAGGCCACATCCTAACAAGCAAATATCCATCATGATACTCAAATGGGATCCTACTATCTTTCAAAGATGGGGCGAACTAGAAGAGGAAGATTTATACAAAATGCTCTATAAAGACATTGAAGATGACACACATGATCAGATCAATATACCTTGTGAGAAATATGGCAAAGGCTTCAAGATTCTACAAAAATTCAGGTATGATGGAAAAAGCCCTCTTGAGTTACGCAAAGAAGGCATCATGGAACCCCTACAACCTCAATTGACTGTAAGAAGAGAACACTCAAAGGGACTTGGTTTTCTGACTTCCAAGATCCACACAAAAAGGACAGAAGAGGCATCACAAATCAAAGTTGCCAAAGTTCAACAAGAAGATTGCTATTCCACAGATTCCAACGAATGGGAATGGGGTTCAGACAAATCCTCCAGTGACTACGAGCTCACCGAGACATTCAGAGAGCCAGATGAACCCACAGAAGAAGAGGAATTTTATAAAAAGTTCAGAGTTGGTCAAGAAACAACCCATAAGGATTCCGCACAGTCTTCGTCTCAAGGTTCTAGGTCAAAATCACATAGGATGAGGACACCTGTCCCGGAAGGCGCTACTAGTAACGACAATTTGGATTCGCTTGCGATCGAAACTGATGAGGAGAGTGCCATCGATGACCTTGATGATTGCCTTGACATACCTAAATATAACCACATCTTCACTCTTAGCCCCACTAACTTCGAAGACATTAACGGCCTTCCCCTTGTTCATCACCAACTCATTGACTGGGATAATGAAGGACCTCCACAGTTGGATACATTCCAAAATGATGAAGCTTTTATTGATTATCTAGGCATACGAAATGATCTTCCCCCTGGGGACCACAAAGCAGGATACACCATAGAACTCAACAACATGGCATATTTTGGTGAGGGTGTCGGACCTTCCAGTCGCAAAAATGTGAAAATAAGAACAAATCAAGGGTCTTATGGCGAAAACCACACTGTGGCGCCCCAAAAAAGTAAAAAGAAAGGATATATCTGAGGGTGAAAACCTCTCTGAGGCACCCGAAGATGGAAGGCTCGACATTCTCCCAGCATCATATGAGGAAAAATCATCCATGTTGGTAGAGGAGACTATCAAAACAAACATCGGTACAGAAGAGGTTCCACACAACATATTCCTAGCTCAATCATTAACAGAGTCCGAAAGATCAAAATTCATAAGCTTCTTCAAAGAATGACAAATCAACTTTGCATGGTCATATGCTGATATGCCTGGACTGGATCCAGATTTGGTAATGCATCATTTGACAGTCAAACTGGGGGCAAAGCCAGTGAAACAAAAATTAAGGAAAATGCATCCACAAGTGGCATTACTAGTCAAAGCAGAGCTTGAGAAATTACTCGATGTCGGATTCATACACCCAATTGATTACCCCGAATGGATCTCCAATTTGGTACCTGTCAGTAAACCAGATCGCAGCATTAGAATTTGCACAGATTTCAGAGACATCAACAAAGCTTGTCCAAAGGATGACTTCCCATTACCAAACATTGACTTGATTGTTGATCTCACAGTAGGTCATGAAATGCTATCATTAATGGATGGATTCTCTGGCTATAATCAGATAAGAATTGCACCCGAGGATCAACATAAAACATCATTCACTTGTCCGTGGGGAACTTTCTGTTGGAATGTCATGCCCTTTGGGCTGAAAAATGTAGGTGCTACATATCAAAGAGCTATGACTACTATTTTTCATGATCTCATGCATGTAACTATGGAAGATTATGTTGACGATCTCTTGGTCAAATCAATAGACAGAAATACACATTTGGACATACTTTCAGTTGCCTTTGATCGGTTGGAAAAATACAAAGTAAGATTAAACCCTAAGAAATGTGTCTTTGGAGTAACCTCCGGGAAGCTCCTAGGATTCATTGTATCCAAAAGAGGAATTGAAGCGGATCCAACAAAAGTCAAAGCTATCTTGGAAATGCAACCACCAAGAAATATCAGTCAACTTCGATCCTTACAAGGCAGACTCCAGTCCATACGAAGATTCATAGCACAACTGGCAGATAAGTGCAATCCTTTTCAACACTTGCTACATAAAAACATCAAATTCAAATGGGATGATAACTGTCAACAGGCTTTCCAGACGCTCAAAGACTATCTCCTAAATCCACCAGTTCTGATGCCACCAATTCCAAATCAACCACTGTTATTATACATTTCAGCTACTCCAACAGCACTGGGGGCACTCTTAGCGCAACAAATTGCTGACGACAAGGAAAAAGCAGTATACTATATCAGTCACACATTGGTGGGATATGAGCTAAACTACACGCCAATCGAGCGTGCATGTCTCGTTGTGGTCTTTGCTTCATAGAAATTACGACATTATATGCTCACTCACAAGACTAAGTTGATTGCAAGAATTGATCCATTAAAGTACCTTCTCAACAAAGCTACACTTACTGGGTGGCTGGCCAAATGGGTAATGATCTTGAGTGAATTCGACATCGAGTATGTGGACAGAAAAACAATAAAAGGACAAGCCATCACAGATCAATTAGCAGATGCTCCCATGATAGATGATGTTCCTTTAAATTCAGAATTTCCAGATGAATCCATTTTAACAGTGTTACGTGCAAAGCCATGGCAACTGTACTTCGATGGCTCATACACATAGCATGGGGCAGGAGCTGGTATTCTCTTTATAACTCCTCAAGGTGATTCTATACCAAAATCATACCGCTTATCATTTCCTTGCACCAACAATATAGTGGAATATGAGGCATTAACAACAGGATTACGAATTGCAGTTCAATGGAAGATCCAGGAACTTCATGTTTTTGGAGACTCCCAACTTGTTATTCGTCAAGCAACTGATGATTACCAAACAAAAGATGAAAAATTACTGCCTTATAAACAAATGGTGGATAATCTGAAACAACACTTTACAAAGATAGACTTTGAGCAGATACCAAGAGAGCAGAATCGCGCCGCAGATGCCATGGCTACAATTGCTTCACTAATTGATTTACCTCAAAATGAGACCTGCTATGAGTTCTTGGTAGACAACCTGTTGGTTCCTTCATATGAGATCACTCCTACTGAAATGATATGCGTTGTTGGTCCCGAATCCCAGTTATATGGTTCCATATTCACATACCTTCGCGACAATATCTTACCTCCTGATCTATCAAACAACCAACGCCACACTTTCATTCGCCAATCCTCTCGATATGTCATTTTAGCTGATATCCTATATCGACGAGGTCTAGATGGCACTCTTCTTAGATGTTTAGAAAGCGACGAAGCTCAGATTGCGTTACGTGAAGTGCATGAAGGGATATGTGGTCCACATGCTAGTGGTCCTACCTTGGCCAAGAAACTCATCAGGACTGGATATTATTGGCCCAATATGGAAAAAGACTCATATCAGTTTGTCAAGAAATGTAAGCAATGTCAAATTCATGGAAACCTCATACATGTGCCGGCACAAGAACTGCAACCACTTGCGTCTCCTTGGCCCTTTTGTTAGTGGGGACTTGATCTCATAGGCAAGATTCACCGTCCTTCTTCCAATGGTCATAAATTCATTATCACTGCCACAGAGTATTTCACAAAATGGATTGAAGCCGTGCCTCTCACACAAGTTACTGGAAAACAAATTGCTACTTTCATCCTTAACTATATCATTTGCCGATATGGTATTCCTAAGTCCATTATTACTGATAACGGGCGTCCCTTCAAAAATTAGGATGTTCGTGAACTCTGTGACCGCTTCCATATTTCCCATCGTTTCTCCACACCATATTACCCCCAAGGTAATGGCCAAGCTGAGGCGTCTAATAAAACAATTCTTAAAATACTCAAAAAGACAGTCGACGACGTTAGCCGTAACTGCCATATCCAACTTAATCCTGCACTTTGGGCCTACCGCACAAGTGTCCGAACACCTACAGGAGCTACACCATATTCACTTGTCTACGGCACTGAAGCCATCTTGCCTATTGAGGTCGAGTTACCCTCTTTACGGGTCTCTTAGGAAACATCATCACTGATGAAGACTACAGGGTCTCTCGCTTACAAGAACTAGAACTGTTGGATGAACGGAGACAAATTGCTTTTAATCATCTCAAGGCTTACCAACAACAAATGAGTCGCAGCTACAATCACAAGGTCAAGCCTCGTACATTTGAGGTAGGTGACTTGGTTCTTAGAGAAAACCCCAAGAATCAGCAAGACAGAGAGAAGAAGGGCAAGTTTGAACCAAACTAGCTTGGTCCTTACATCATCACAACAGTCTATGGATCTAGGGCATATCAGCTCTCTACTACAGAAGGTGAACCTTTGGAGGATCCTATCAACAACATGCATCTTCGCAGGTTCTACACATAGCTCATCGGAATATCCTAATTCAAAAATACAAAAAAATCAAAAAATTCAAAAATACAAAAAAAATTATAAAACAAAAAAATCGTTACTTGGTGAAAACCTGGCAAACAGGTGCCTTGTGACACAAAAAACATTGAAAAATTGAAAAAAGTCAAGAGAAATAATTTCGTCCAACGGTGAAAACCACTTCGGTGGCGCCCTGGGCAAGTACCATGGTGAAAACTAGGTTCCCAGCGCCATGCATAGAGACATTGCTCCTCCCTCCTTCAGGATTCTCTTTCATCCTTTCACTTTGCACACACTCATGACCAATTCATTCATAATAAACCTCCCTTTCCATCCATAATAAATCAGATCCTATCTGTGGCTAAGGCAAAATCCTACGTCTAGTGATGGGTGTGGAACTGAGAGCATCACATGTTTCGAGGAGTATAGTTTCTTCTAGCTTCTTTCAGTCTGTCCGCGCACAATCCGCAATAAAGCAACATCTGCATCGCCAGATCTGCAATAAAGCTTCATTTTCTTTGCAATAAAGTATCAGTTTCATGGATTCAGTCAGTTTCAGATGAGACACAGCAGCAACAATGGGCTTCAACAAATCAAATCTTCCAACAGACTCAGACAACATTATGGTCCAGTGCTATCTATCCTTTCTGTGAAAGTAAACATTGTGACCACAATCAAATAAGACTTATACAAGTGACAAGAGACACTAAACTTGAGGACTACAGTGGATGTTGGTGTCGAGTCTTGGTTTTCTTTTGATTTTATCTTTTGGTGACATGTCTTTTAGCTTTTCTGGGATGTCTTTGACTAGAGATTCTATCTCTAGGATGTCTTTGACTAGAAAGGCGAGGATGGGGTATCGTCACCCATTTTCTTTTGCTGTCTGTGGATTGTTTCTTAGTAATGCTATGACTTGTCCAAGGATATGAGGACACTGTGAGTCTATTATGAACTGGGGCATTCCTTGTTTGTGACTGTCTTATCTCCATGCAAACAGGTACAATGACTTTCTGGGTCGAACATATGCCTCGATTGTCATAACCTATTTTGCCATAATAAAGCTCAATTATGATAACGCACAAGAAGCTCTATCACTTTCATATCTTCTGTCTTCCATCCCCCTTTCTTGATTGACTTCCATCATCCTTCTCGAGTCCGCGTAGCCCGCTATCACATGACTGAGTATAATAACACACCAAAAACATTTGCATTTCATGTAGTTTGCACCTGCATTACCACATATAAGTATTTCACACATACATATAGATATCACAATTGCATCACATCCTGCACACAACACCTGTTAGCACAATTTACATTTGCATTGTCATATTCATCCACATTTCATACATTCACATTTGCATCATGCATACACATATAAAACATAAAAGAACAAAAAAAAATATATTGCATTGCATCATATACATATTTGCATCCATATCATAAGCATCACATAAGAACATCTCATCACATAGGTACGCATGCATATAGCTGCTGCAAAGATGAATCATCTCATATATATATATAAAGTGTCATGATACAATGATGTCAAAATCATATGGCTACAATCACCCGCAGGTGTCTACATCATCATGCAAAAATGGTACAATACTGATACATAGGGAGCCCTCTATGGCTATGATGAACTCCCTTCCTCAGAGCCAGCTAGCCTCGATAGAGTTTGAGCCCTAGAAGGACCCACCCCAAGATCATCTCTCCTGTCCCCTCTGTCTCTTGAGCCTAGTTGTCTCATCCTCCTCCTCCCCGATCCTGCAGCCAACCCTCATGTCGCTCTATCCGGACAAAGGAACCCACAGATAACTCTTGCCAACATTGTTGGTAGTGCTAATCTTGTCCATGTCATGGTATCCCATGCCACATGTCCCAACCTCATCTCCAATGCTGGATCCTGGAACACTCATCTAAGGGCATCCCTGTCTCCGTCTCGATCGTACGGAATCATCTCCCCATCAATCGGTATCCGCATAATCCTGTATAAAACCTCCAGGGTGACTGTCATCTCCCCCATCGACAAATGGAAACTACAAGTCTTTGGGTGCCATCTCTCAGTCAGCATAGTCAGCAATCCCATGTTCACTTGAAACTCAGGCACATACAGAATATATCGCAAACCCATAACCTCAATGGCAGCTCGATCCTCAAATGTCAGCTCTAGTCATAACCTCTGTGTCGACGAGAATCTCTGTCGTGACTCCAGCATAGGCAAATACTCCTGCAGTCACACAAATCAATCATCTCAGTCCTAGTGACACTCACTGTTCATCACAAAGTGTTGCTTCTATCCTAGTGGTACTCCCTGTTCATCACAAAGTACTACGTGTTTGGCACTCCCTGTTCATCACAAAGTACTACGTGTTTGGCACTCCCTGTTCATCACAAAGTACTACGTGTTTGGCACTCCCTGTTCATCACAAAGTGCTACTCACATTTGCACTCATTGTTCATCACAAAGTGCTGCTCATATTTTAGTACTCCCTGTTCATCAAAAAGTACTATATCTTGGTACTCACTATTCATCACAAAGTGCCTTGATTTATCTTATCCTAGGGCCTATGCTTGAGTGAATCCTCTTGAGTAGTTTCCTAATTGGCAACGTATGTTCTATCACAGAATTGTCAATCCTAGCCCTATTTGTTATCCTAGTCTTCCTTAGAGGACCTGCTTGAGTGTATCCTCTTAGCAGCTTATCCAATCGACAATGTATGTTCATCATAGAACTGCTGATTTGACCTAGAAGACACAAATTCACATTTTTGGACATAAACGTGCTTTCCTGACATAAAAGTGCATTTATTACATTACCTAGCATGCATTAATGACAACAATAAATGCATCAAAGTACGAGGAGGTTTTGTGGTACTCACCGGCTCTCCTGCCTCTGCTGGCCTCTGGAATCGGCGAACGCTGTCGAATCTATGAACCAAAGCCATCGCTGTTGACTGCTGCTGCTCTATTCTCGCTCTGCACTCTGATCTCTTGGAGGTGTAGATGACAATGAGGATGTATTTCCCTCGTGGTCTATCTTATAGACTTCCCTATCCCTCCTCTCCCGAGTCAGTCTTCATTATCCCATGACTCTATCACTTTATCCGGTCAGTCCATTCTAGCCTTTCTTTCTTATCGAGAGATTGTCTGCAATCTTTCCAGACTTTTTCATCCAATCTCTCGAGGGGGCATATCATTCCCATCCTGGGGCAACTCTGTATCAGTTCATCTTATCTTCTTTGAAACAACGCGACAAGCCGCATTGTCTCAAAGAGGGGCAAAATGTAGACACCTAAAATTGTCCAGTCTAATTAAATAAATATTTTATTTATTTAATTATCCAAGCCTAATTCTTCTATTAATTAAATAAATCTTTATTTATTTAATTAATTCATTTATCCTCTTCTAGCCTTATTTCTCATTTAAATAAATACATTTATTTATTTAAATTATCCTCTTCCTAAATTAAATAAATATTTAATTTATTTAATTATCCCACTTCTACTATTAATTAAATAAATCTTTATTTATTTAATTAATTCATTAACCTTTTCTACACATGACACATGTCATTCATCTCTTAACTCATACACTACCTACCCCTTTCATTATTTTACTATTTCTTATACCTACCCTCTAATCCTAGCCGACCTCCTTTTACACCTCTCAATCTTATCCCTCCATTTCATATTGTGTCTTCTATTTAAGGAGATGCTTCCTTCATTATCAAACCCTAATCGTTCTATGCAACCTAATGAAGCATTCTAATGACCTAATCGACAATTTGGAGGACTTGACTACACTACGATCCTACTTGCAACCACATTCCGTTCTTTGTTGAGCTCTTGTGCATATAAAATCTGAGAGCAAATATATCAAGCAAGATCAATGGAGATAGGAAGAATGGAGATCAAAACCCTATTGGACATGTGATGGTATAATCTTTGTGATTTCATTTGATTTGCATTGTCTTAGGTAATCTTCATATGTTATGGTGGATCTTTGTTGTTGTTAGGCTAGGGTTTTGTGGTTGAATCCATTTAGCCTTTCAATATTGTTATTATTGTTATCCATTTTCACCATATACACAAACAATACTACCTCAATTAGCCAACTTCCCTAATTAGCTAGAAGGTAAGATATAAATTTATTAGTCCAAGATCAATCAGAATATAATCGATAATATCCAATTGCGAAATTACAGTTGTAGAACTTAATTAGAAGGAATGCATAAGCCATAAAATGAAATTTAATAATAGTTAACTTATAAATTCCATTATAAAATTAATTAATATCCAATTAACATTGATCATGATGATGCAACCTTAATCATAATTAGGAAACTAATTAAAACTTAACATTAAAATAATACTTAAAAATATTATATGCATTTTTTTATTTGAATAATAAAAAAAAATACATTAAAAAAAAACATTTTTAAAAAACTAATTTAAAAAAAGAAGCATTTTGAAAAGGGCGAAGGCGGGGCCCACCTTCCAACGGGGACGGCTGGGCGCCCAACCCTAGCCGCAGGCGGAAGACCACGCGGGCGGCGCCACTGTGGTGCCCGCAGGTCCCGCGGCGCCCTGCGGCCACCGCGGCACCCTGCGGCCACCACAGTGAGCCGCGGCCACTAGTGCACGGCGAGCAGGAGGAAGGGGGACGAGCGGGGGAGGGGAGGAGGAGCGGGTGGAGCTCCGCTCCCCGCCCTCGAACCCCAAACCAAGGGTTTTTAATAATAAATTCATATGCACAGGTTCGAAACAATAAAAAAAAACGCCCACTACGATATATTTATAATTTGATTTAAAACACACAGGCTCGATTTCATTTAAAAAAAAAAAAAAAACAACGCACAGTTGATAAAAACAAATATATATATATTTTTTAAAGATTTAATGCACAGTCTGAAACTTCTAAAAACAAAACGCCAAAATGAGTTTGTTGAAGATTTCGATTTAAGAAAAGTTTAGGTTAAACAGAACTATGTTTTGGTATCCCATTTTCTTTGATGGTTTTCATCCTTTCCAAACACCCAAAAGAATAGAGGGATGACAACACCTCAATTAAATTTCCAGCCAAACTAACAATTTTACTCTAACAGTTCTTAATCTTGGCATTCAAAGGAGAATCTGGAACCAAAAATAGCATGAAAACATTCAAACCCCCATTTTTTAATTTTAAACAATTACTAAATTGATAAACAGATCCTACTTGATCTCGCATTCCTAGCAATATCTGCTAAAAAGCCCCAATTTGCAGCTCCCAAAACCTTCCATCTCCATCCAAAACCCCCAAATCTCACCCAAAATATTTTCCAACCCACAAATTTTTCCAAAAATATCCATCCTCCAAAATTTGCCCAAATTTTAGGTTATATGGAAGAGTTGACCAAAATTCCATTTTTGGAATTAAAATTTTTATTTAAAAATAATTCCCGAAATTAATTCTTTTCTAACTATAACAACAAATTGACTTGCCTTTTCAATTCAAAATCGATTTTCTCATTTAATTCAATTTAACCTTTCTAATTTCAAAAGCCAACAGAATACAATAGAATCTATTGCAATTACATACAAAACTTTCTTTTCAACAGCATATACAAAATGCATTTAATATTCAAAATCAGTCATTTAATCGAACTTACTCCCAATTTAAAACGAGCAATCCAATATCAACGAAAATCGCATAACGAATTCCCGATTAATTTAGTCCATTAATCTCTAATGCACAAATACATATTTAATCAAAATAATTACTAAGGATTAATTAATCAATTTAACCATGCACACCAAGCATGCAAACCGAGAAGGTCAACCAAACAGACGACTCGCAAACCCAAACAAAAAGGGAATACCGATGATGACTGACGATGCTCACTTGAGCACGACTAAGGTCAACTAGGGTCCTACGACCACCTAATCCAACTCTAAGGGTTAAAGAGGTACACTCAAACTTGCAAATCCAGGTGAAGACGAACCTCGCACTCATGCGGCGTTGTACCCAAAATCTCCTGCAACCAAGAGTCATACATGCATACATATATAAAATTTAATGAAAGCATTAGCCCGATATTAATACCACGAAATAGGTACACTAACAACTTGCATACAACTAGTGTGGAACCCACATCAACAGCTATGCGTTAAATCAACATCTGACTATAACATTATATTAAGATAAAATAACCAAGATTAAACCAAGATTAGAGATTGATTAGGGTAGGGGTACTACAGTTTCAACAATTTTACCTTGTACATATATTGGATCCACTATATCATCAGAATCTTCCATGGTATCGAGAATATATACTAGGTGGAGATTTTAAATCTACTCAAGTGTGAGATGACTCAAATCTAAGCTCCTTACATATTCATCAGTTCTACATTCTGACCAAATGTCTTTGATCCTATGTACATGGGTATAGTTCTCCTTAAGTTTGTCTTTCATGCCATGATAATAAAATTCTTCTCTCCCCTTGAATATTTTCATTATTACCCATTACATTTCATTCTCCATCTAATTTTCTTTATATGATGTAACAACTGAGTAAAAACCTATTTCAAGAGGGAACTTGAAACCTACTTTGTGTGTGTAAAAAGGGAAATTTGATTTGGCAATTTGCAAGTTAGAAGGGAGAAATCAACAAATCAATTTCTCTTAAAAAAAACCTTTACATTCAAAAGAGGGAAGGGAATGCACTAGATTCAGTCACAAAAAAAATTAAGGATTGAATACTAAATGGATTGATTGGTTTTTGGGTGGGGTTTTCCTCTCTTTTGTAAGCTGAAATGCTGAAATAGGATAAAATGCTGGAAAATGAAGGTAAAATTGAGAAAATAGTGATCTAGAGATGTGGGATTTTCATTTGCACATGGATTTGAGCAATATAAGATGAGTCAGATATGACCCTTTTAAAAGCTCCTAAAAAGTTGGGACCATGGCGCGTCACAACGGTCCTCTGAACTTTTTGCACGTGCTGAAAAGGGTTGATTTGTCTTTGTGAATGAAGCTTATTTTGAAGAGTACAACTCTATACCTATTTCCTGCACATAGAAAGAGGGGGGGAAAAGGTTGGGAATAGGGGTTTGCCTTAGGTCAAACCCTTGATTTGGAATTAACCATGAAATTAAAATAAATTTAATTGAAATGACTGAAAGGAAAGGATCTCCTTTTGAGGGAGATGCTGAATTATGACTGAAAATTGAATGATGACACCTTGTGAAAATTGAACAATGATACCTCATGAGTTTTTCCTTGCCTCCACATGGAATTAGGGTTTCATGAAATAGGATGTAGATCTCCACTTCTATGCTTGATCCTTGAATTTATTGCTGCTCCAAGGCTTGAAGGAAAACTGAAAATGCTCAATTGCTCTTAAATACGTGAATTCTTTCTCTCACGTGTATAACGTATGCTTGATTTATGAATGTGGGTCTTCAAATGAGAGGGGAAATCCTTTTTAAATACTTGCTCATCGAGAAAATTGATTAATTTTCCAACATGAGCCGACATGGAGAGGGGAATCCCGTTCATTTTTTAAATGCTGCAATGGGTTTTGAGGGGCCCCAAATTAGGGTGTACCATGGTATGGCGCCATGGTCATGCCCTATTTTGGGGTAGGTTTAGGGTACTTGATGAAGTGTACTTTGATTTTTATGGCATTTTTGATGTGTATGAGCATAATTGGGTCTTCAATTAGGCCAAGGGACACAAACACTAAGGTGAATACCCAATGCGATCAAAATTGCAAAGGGTTGCAATTTTAGGATGCTACATTTAGCTCCCACTTTAGCGGGTGTATGAAGTCCATGACACTCTCGATAAAGTACAAAGGGTTCACATTGAAAAACTTCCACTAAGTCATCAAGGAGGCAAGATACACCAAGCCCCTAGTGGACTTTAGGATTTTACAACTTCAATGATAAGGTAAAAGGGAAGATCATGAGAGAGAGAAAGAGAGAAGTGTGACTATCAACTAGTAAGGCTCTCTTACTATGAGTCATGAAAAGAAAAATACCAAAAATTACAAAGCAAAAGACAAAGTTCGCTAAGTAACTTTAAGTATCAAGATATGCAAGAGAGAGAATCATTGAGCGGGGTGTATGCCCCCATATTAAAGTGATTGCGTATGCCTCATCGGGAGCAATTGATTTAAGGTAGGATACACCCCAAATGATAAGAACATTATCACAATAATAAGCCCCCAAGAGAGGACAAATCAAAGGATAATGATCACAAAACACAAAACATGGGTTGGTTTCACTTATCTTTGGAGTCAGTATGCTTTTTATGATAAATAATGTATATCATGTGATATATGCATAGAATTATCCTCATCCCCCAAAAAATGGAAATCACCATGGAAGAAGGGGACACATGTTCCTTTTGAGTCAACATGGGAGAGACCAAAATAGATCCCAACACTTTGCATAATCCTCAAGTAGACAACACTAGGGACAACAAATATAAGAATTGAGGGACAAATAGAAGAAAGTCATAAACAAGCAAGAGAGGAGAGAGGGAGAATATATGGTGCTAATGAAGCTAATCAAGAACATCATCCACCCCCCGATGTTTCTCATCATTTTTTCTGGAAGGTGGACAACATGTAAGAGGAGCAACATCTAGCACAATAGATGGAGCTATCACAAGTTCCAAACAAGGACCATGTAAGAGGATTGATGCTTTTGAAAATTGTTTAGATAAATCAATGTCAACATCAACACATTAATATTCATCATCAAAAATGTTAGGATCAACATTTTCACCATTAACTATATTCTCACCTTTTTCTTCATTAAGATTAACAAGAATAGGAGCTCTAATAGGAATAGAACTTGAACCATCATTTGTCTTAAGCATTTTGCCTCTTGGAGATTTAGGTTGAACTTATTATTTAGGAGAAGGCTGAAAAAATTAAATTATGTCAACAATTGGTGTCTTGGGAGAAGGAATGGTTTGAGAAGCAAGTTCACGAGCATGCGCACGACATCTCCATCGATGTTCTCTCACAGAACGGTTTCATTTAGTTTTAGCAAAAGATTGTGAAGGTTTAAGTTCATGATCAGGTATAGGCTTCTTTTATTCTTTGAAGGAAGGATGCATAGGAGAAGGTGTTTTGGGTTGAATAATAGGAGAGGTTGGTTGCTTCCCTTTGAAAGATGTAGGAGGTGGAACAACAGCATATAGAGGAGGAATGGAAGGTTTAGGAAGGAGACTGGGTCCATTGTAAGGAGGAGGAATAGTTATATCCTTAGGATGAATGCTATGTTTATCCTTAGGTTGATGCTTAGGAGGAAGAACTTTTCTACCTTTGGGAGCAAGAATAGACTCATCCTTAGGAGAAGGAATAGATATTTTTTTAGGAAAAAGAATATCACTTTCCTTAGGAGGAAGGATAGTCTTATCTTTAGGAGAAGAAATGGATTTTTCCTTAAGAAAAAGAATAACTCTATTAGGAGGAAGAAGAGAATTATTCGTAAGAAGACACATATGATCATCAGGAGGAAGATTAAGTGTTGGATTTGTAGGTTTACTCATGGATCATTTTTCCATTTTTGATATGATTTAAAGAGAGCATCACTTCTAGGTTGAAGAGGTTGGAATTGTTCAGATCACAAATAGTCAAGACAAACATCTCTATACCTCATTGTAGGTTGATATATGCTATGATTAACAGTTATAATTCTATCATCATGAGGAAATTTCAAACACTTATGAATAGTAGAAGTCACCACTTTCATGGAAGAGAGCCAAGGATGTCCCAACTTCACATGAAATTGATCGGATGTAGGAATGATAGAAAATACATCTAAGCATTTAGTGCCAACATCAATAGGAAGTGTGATAGAACCAATAGCAGGACAAGAGAAGCCATAAAAAAATCTAACTATCACATGAGTGCCATCATAAATCACTTGATGTAGTTGCAAAGTATAAAGAAATTTTTCAATTATCATATTAACCATGCAAAATGGATCAATGAGCACTCCTCAAGAGGGTATGCCTTTAATTTTCGTAGTTATATATAATGGGCCATCAAGTGCTTCAATAGTCTCACTAGGATCAAATGTAATACATAAGTCCTTAGGAGGTTCTATTTGATCTTTAAGGTTCACCACATTATTAGGCTCAAGGTCAAGATCATTGGGAGAGAAGGCAAGATGATCAGTCTCAATCACATTAGTGGAATGGGAAGGTAAAGGATTAGTGAAAATTTGAAGATTTTGATTAGGAGGAGCTACTGATTTGTTTCCTTTATCATCCTGACCAGCCACACATATGGTATTGTTATCAATTGAGTCTTGAATCTTACTTGTCAAGGAATAACACTTTTCAGTGTTATGACTGGGTTGACGATGGTATTGGAAAAAGGCTTTGGAATCAAAGGCAGGTGATAAAGTCTTAGTTGTATCATTTGGTCTAATAGGCGGAAGTTTTAACACATTCCTTTGTAACAATTGCGACCTAATACTATGCAAAGATTCATTAAGAGGAAATAATTATTTTCTAGAGTATTTGGACAAAGGAGGCACACCTGTTGTGCCTACTACTTGAGTGTTGTTGTTGTCATTGAATTTGATGAATCCCTTATTTAGTTTGAACTTTGCAAAAGGTTGTCGAACACTTTCACTTTTATCATTCAGAGCCATTGAAGAGGATTGTTCCAAATGACTCACAATAAGCTGATAATTGTGAAGTATTGTGCACAACTGTGTAAAGGAAGTAAAATCATAAAAGAGAAGTTTATCCCTAATGTCTTTTTGTAAATTAGAAATAAAAATTATTTGAATATCTTGATCAGGCATAGGAAAATAAATTTGAGAATATAAATGCTTATATCTACCAATAAAATCAAATTTTCTTTAACACCTTGTTTACAATGCATCAAATCAGTCAAAGTAATCTTAGGACCAATATTATTGTGAAATTGTTGAATAAAAGCATTAGCCAACTATTGAAGGGAATTAATAGAATAAGGAGGCAAAGAACAATACCATTGCAAAGCTTTATCCCTTAGTGTTTTTGTAAACAAGTCAGCCAACAATCTTTGGTCATGAGCAAAGTCCCTACACAAAGTTTGAAATATTTTAACATGAGTCAAGGGATCGCCTTTTCTATTATAAATCTCCAATTTAGGGACTTCCACATGTTTAGGAGGGACAACTCAGATAATGTCTTTGGATAATGAGCTTGCTACATCAAATGTGGGCACATTATGCTGGCCATTTGGAGGAATTGATTATGTGTTGCATTGATGTTTTGTCATTGATGTCAACACTAGCTATTTTGGTCTGGTCCTACTAGGTTGTTTGGTTTTTGGTTGGATTGGATCATCATGGCCTGGTATGCTCTAGTATGTTTGGGTTATGGAATTGGCTTATTCATGCTTATATTTAGTTAGTTGGTTTTGATCTGGTGATCGCATGCTATCCTGTTTGCTAGTAAGCTCAGTTTGTTGTTCCACCGAGGGTTTCACCGATAGAGCTTTGTTGAAGATATTTGATGATATACATAAGTGGTGTTGGTGTGGCTTCTGGTGAAGATTCAGGATGCTGATGGTGATCATGTTTGAGACTTAGTTGATTGGGATTATTGCTTTAGCATTTATGGACCTATATTGGGTCCCGATATTGTCTAGGTTATGGACCAACTTAATGTAATGTGTGGATTGGACCTCTCGATGTGTTTCCAAGATGTCTTATGGGTTGGATATTATTTTTTTGATCTCTAGCCAACATGCTTTGTAATTATGTAATTGTTTTATTATCTGGTGGCCGACCTTATTGTTTATGGTTGAGGATTTGTATATATGATGTAAGATCTCATTGTAGATCATATGGGAATGAGAAAGGGATATGTAAGGAGTGAATAATGTAATAATCATTCAGGCAGAGGATTTGGTCGATCATTGGTGATTGAGTTGGGTTTAAGTAAGAGGATTTAGTCCTTCGGCATTGAGCTTAATCAAAACTGTACTAAAAAATAGGTGATGCTATCTTTGCAGTTCATTCATTTCTCCATATTGTAGTATGGATTTCTATGTAGTTAGTGAGACTCCTTTTGTGATGAGCAGTGTACTCTAGACTGATGGCCTTCTTACAAGTGCAGGCCCCTCAATTGTAATTCAAATACTTACTGCAGAAGTATTATCTAACCTTGGGTAGGCTTTCCACCATGGTTTTTCCCTTTACCGGGTTTTCCATATATAAATCTTGGTGTCATGTGGATGGTATTTATTCTCTGATTATTGTTTATGCTTAATTGGTTTATCTACTATTTCAATATTTGGTTTATGCATTCTGGTATTGATCTTTTGGGTTCCGATATTAAAGTTTAAATTGCTTAAGGTTTTGGTAATCTGGTGACAACTGATTCACCCCCCCTCTCAGCTATCTTCCAGTTATTGAAATTGTCTAACAATTGGTATCAGAGCTTTGGTCCTCTATGAAGAAGCTTAACTACTTGAGGAAGATCCTATGGTGACTAACAATTCAAGTTCATCTGGTTCATGTACTGCTATCTTTCAAAGAGATATTCCTAGGCTTGATGGAACAAATTATAGAGTATGGAAGATTCAGATGGAGACTCATCTGAGATGTCTTGACAAAGAGATTTGGGAGATCACAGAGAATGGTGGTACACCTCATAATCCAGCATTTGACAATCCTCCTCTAGAAAAATTGGATAAGGATCTTGAGAATGATTGTAGAGCAAGAGACACCCTCTTGTGTGCACTTTCTGATAAAAAAATAATGGGATTAGCTGACAAATCATCTGCAAAGGCTATATGGGACAAGTTGGAGACTCTTAATGAAGGTGACCCTACTATGAAGATTTCTAAACTTGATGGTTACCAGGTGAGATAAGAAAAATTGAAGATGGAAGAAGGTGAAAGGATTACTGCATTCATGGAAAGGGTAAATGAGATTGTTATGGGAATTCAATGTTGTGGTGGAACTCTGAGTGAAGATGAGATTGTTTCTAAAGTTCTGAGAGCTTTACCATTGGCTTACAAGATGAAGGCTACTACAATTAATGAATTGAGAACAATGGCTAATACTTTTGTCAATAGAGATACCTTGGTTGGGAAATTATCTGCTTTTGAGCTTGAAGAATCTGGACCCTCTGGAGCTATGAAGTTTGAACCTTCTTTTCATGCATCTACATCATCAACCGAAAAGAAAGATTGGAAAGATTTATATGCAAAGGAATTGAATGATATGAAGAGAGAAGATGAAGAATTTGAGCAACTTGAAGCCTTATTTTCTAGAAGAGTACCTAAAGGACCGGTACGAAGTAAGTATGAAGGAAAAGCACCTTTTAAATGTTTTGCATGCAATAAGATAGGTCATTTTTTATCTAGATGTCCTGAAAGGAACTCTATATTTGAAGAGAGAGATAAAATATCTTTTAAGCCTAATTGTGGATATCAGATAAAGTATAAGTACAAAAAAAAGAAGACAAATCATGCTACATAGTGGATGAGGAAGGTGTGATTGATTTTGATGATGAACCAACACAAGGCTCTGCTAGTGGTTCCAAAAATGGAATGGAATGGGTGTTCCTAGCTATCAAGGAAGATATTCCAGCACTGGAAGAGAATACACCTGAAGATAAAGCACTTGCTGCTAAAATTGAAGATAAGGATGAATGGTTAATTGACAGTGGACGTTCATATCATATGACTGGAGATAAAAGGAAGTTTCTATCTTTACAAGAATTTGATGGCAGTTTGGTTAGATTTGGAGATGACAAAGCATGTATGATCAAGGGAAAGGGAACTATATCATTAGATGGTAAGAACATTACTAATAATATTTATTATGTTGAAGGTTTAAGGCATAATCTTTTGAGTGTAGGACAATTGGTGGATAAGGGATTTCAATTACAGTTCAAGGATGGAAAATGCAAAATCATTAATAGATCTAGTTTGGAGATTGCAACTGGTACACAAACAAAAGGTAATATATTTCATTTGAATTCCAGTGAGAATACATGTTTGATTTCACAAATTGATGAGTTTTGGCTATGGCATAAAAAGCTATGTCATGTGAATTTTGATTGCATTGTAAAGATCACTTCAACTAAGGTAGTTAGAGCTATACCAAGATTGTGAAGCCCTATAATCTGGTATGTAAAGAATGTCAAATGGGAAAATAGGTAAGAACCTCTTTTAAGAGTATACAAGAAAAATCTAATGATGTTATTGATCTTATTCATACTAATTTGTGTGGCCTTGCTAGAGTTAAAAGTTTTCAAGGTGATAGATATTTTATGCTAATCATTGATGATTATTCTAGAATGATGTGGGTTACTTTTCTAAGGGAGAAATCTAAGGCTTTTGAAAAGTTTAAAATCTTTAAGGCGAAAGTTGAGATAGAGACATGATTGAAGATTAAATGTTTAAGGTCAGATCATGGTGGAGAATTGACATCTGATGAGTTTAATAACTTTTGTGAAAATAATGGTATAAAGAGGCAATTTTCTGCTCCCCGGACACCTTAGTAGAATGGAGTTGTGGAAAGGAAGAAGATAACTATCTTGGATGCTGCTAGAACAATGATGATGGAAGCTAGTTTACCTCATATCTACTAGAGAGAAGTAGTGAGCACAAAAAATTATATATTGAATATAGTACATATCAAAGGAGAAACTAGTAAGACACCTTATGAATTATGGTTTGGAAATACACCTACAGTTAAGTATTTTAGAATCTTTAGTAGTAAATATTATATCAAGAGAGATGATATCATTGGAAAATTTGATCATAGATGTGATGAAGGAATTTTTCTTGGTTATTGTAATGAAAGCAAGGCATATAAATGTTATAACAAGAGATTGCAAAGAATTATGGAGAGTGCCAATGTCAAGGTGGATGAGTTGAATAGAAGTCAAATAAGAGTTTATGAGCAAGAACCGACAATGGAAATGATCATAACTAAATCGACAATACCTTTACTAGAACATAATGTTGAACTAGTTACTCTAGTAGTATCAGAAAATTCTATAGTAACTGAAGAACCAAGAAGATGAATAGAGAGTCAGAAGACTCATAGGTATCTAAGGATGAATTCTTCAAAAGATCAGATCATTGGGGATAAGAACAATGGAGTAATGACAAGAAGGAGATTGGCATCTAATGAGGTGTGTTTAATTTCTCAAGTTGAACCGGTATCAGTAATTGAAGCATGTAAACATGAATGTTGGATGAAAGCTATGGAAGAAGAATTAGATTAGATTGAGAAAAATAACACATGGACTTTAGCTCCCCGACCTAAAAATAAGAATGCCATTGGAACGAAATGGGTTTTTAGGAATAAATTGAATCAAGATGGACAAGCTATAAGGAATAAAGCTAGATTGGTTTGTAAAGGATATTCTTGGAAGGAAGGAATTGATTATGGTGAAAATTTTAGACCTATATCTAGGATTGAAGCTGTAAGATTAATTGATGCAAATTGGGTAGGTGATGTTGATGACCAAAAAAGTACTTCCAATGGAGCTTTCTTTCTTGGAAAGAAGTTGGTTTCAAGGATCAACAAGAAACAATCATGTACTTATTTATCTACTGCTGAAGTTGAGTACATTGTTGTTGCTACTAACTGTACACAAGTTTTATGGATGAATCAGATGTTCAAGGACATTAAAGTGCATTGCATTGGACTGGTAGTTATTCATTGTGATAACTTTGCTGCTATTGACATATGAAAGAATCTGATATTTCACTCTAAGACAAAGCACATATCTATCAAGCATAACTTTTTGAAGGAGAAGGTGGAAGAAAATGAAGTAAGACTGGTCTATGTGAACACTAAAGAACAAATTGCAGATATTTTCACTAAACCTTTGCCTAAAGAATCATTTGAATACTTAAGAGACAGATTAGGGGGTTCTACCCCTCCAATAGAGAACTAATTGATGTTATTTGGCATCAGTCTGATATGTATTATCAGAGATATTATCCATTTCGACATTGATGTGGGGATGCTATTGCCAAAGGGGGAGTAGTTATCCTTGTGTTTCAGTGGTTTTTGTTTTTGCTTTGATATTTTTGTCAAATTTCTAGCATTGATATCAAAGGGGGAGAGATATATGTGAAAACAATGCTTTACAAATATATCATTCACAGGGGTAGTTTGGTTTTTGTTTCAAAACTTCATTGCCATATCTTTGTGTGGGAGATTGTTGGTTGTCTTCCATTAGAGGAGACTTGTTTGGAATTTCTTGGCACTTGGATGTTTTTCACATCTAGTGTTGTCATCAATGCCAAAGGGGGAGTTTGTTGGCTATTTGAAGGAATTGATTATGTGTTGCATTGATGTTTTGCCATTGATATCAACACTAGCTAGTTTGGTTGTTTACCAGTATCCTTTTGGTCTCGATAGGTTGTTTGGTTTCTGGTTGGATTGGATCATCATGATCTGGTATGCTTCAATATGTTTGGGTTATGGAATTAGTTTATTCATGCTCATGTTCAATCAGTTGGTTTTGATCTAGTAATCGAATGCTATCCTGTTTGCTAGTAAGCTTGGTTTGTTGTTCTAGCGAGGGTTTCACCAACAAAGCTTTGTTGAAGATCTTTGATGATATGCATAAGTGGTTTGGTGTGACTTCTAGTGAAGATTCAAGATGCTGATGGTGATCATGTTTGAGACTTAGTTGATTGGGATTATTGCTTTAGCATGTATGGACCTATATTGGGTCCCAGTATTTTCTATGTTATGGACTGACTTAATGTAATGTGTGGATTAGACCTCTCGATGTGTTTCCAGGATGTCTTATGGGTTGGATATTATTTGTTTGGTCTCTTGCCAACATGTTTTTTAATTATGTAATTGTTTTATTGTCCGATGGCTGACCTTATTGTTTATGGTCGAGGGTTTGTATATATATGATGTAAGGTCTCATTGTAGATCATATGGGAATGAGAAATGGATATGTAAGGAGTGAATACTATAATAATCATTCAGGCAGAGGATTTGGTCGATCATTGGTGATCGAGTTTGGTTTATGTTAGAGGATTTAGTCCTCCAGTATTGAGCTTAACTAGAATTGTACTTAGGCATAGGATATGCTATCTTTGCAGTTCATTCATTTCTGTAGATTGTAGTATGGATTTCTATGTAGTTAGTGAGACTCCTTTTGTGATCAGCAGTGTGCTCTAGGCTGTTGGCCTTCCTACAAGTGCAAGCCCCTCAATTATAATTCACATACTTACTACAAAAGTATTATCTGACTATGGGTAGGTTTCCCACCATGGTTTTTCTCTTTACTGATTTTTCCACGTATAAATATTGGTGTCATGTGGATGGTATTTATTCTCTGATTATTGTTTATGACTAATTGGTTTATCTACTATTTGGGTATTTGGTTTATGCATTCTGGTATTGATCTTTTGGGTTATGGTATTAAAGTTTAAATTTCTTAAGGTTTTGGTAATCTGGTGACAACTGATTCACCCCCCCTCTCAGTTGTCTTTTAGTTATTTGAGCTGTCTAACACATTATACTTACATTGATTTATAGAAGTGATTTTTTGTTGCAAGGAAGACACCATTTGGGATAGACTATTGATGGTAGCTTCAGGAGAAGGATTGAAATTGGACATGTTGGATTGAGAAGGAGCGGTAATAATGTTTAATGAAGGAAGGGGTTGAGAATATGGAGGGATATTGTTTTAGGAAGAAGGTGAAACACTATGATAGGTAGGTATGTGAGATGATTGGGTAACAAATGGAAGACTCATAGTATGAGGAATTGAAAAATTATGGTTAGGGGATTTTCCCCCTTGACTAATGCTTGTAGGTATGCCATTTTGAGTAGAAGTAGCCATGATGTTGTAACTAAAAGTGGGAACACTAGCCATGGTGGTAGTCAAGGGAATGGAGTGATTAACTTGACTAGGAGGTTGAGTGTAACCAAGGACTTCAACAAAAATCTTCATAGGAATAATATTAGAATCAACAATATGAGCAATACCACACAAGATATCAACACCAAGTTTATCACTTTGAACCATTCTTTTCAATCCTTCAATCAGTGGGAGAGCTTCACTTTTTGAGTATTGTTGACTCATCCATTGTTGAAGATTTTCAAATCAATTGTAAATATTCTCTAATTGGTCAACGAAAACCCTAGTTAGTGACTCCTCCACATCATGAGAATTATCTAAAGAATGAGGATAAATGGGGGCATTTGTAGGATTGGAAGAACCACCAACATCCTCATGAAATATGTTATCCAAATTAGGTTCTATTTCCTTGGAAATTAAACCTTGGGAAGCCTTAATTCTACAACTTCTTGTCATGGGGATATTATAGGTTGGACTAATAGTAGTAAAACTCATGCACTAAGGGAGGGAAATTTGGATTTTGAAATTTGAAACTAATTGAATAATGCAAATTTTTTAGAAAAAATGATTACTTAATCAAATAAGCAAATTGATTGAAAAGGTAGAGAATAATTTTGAAAAATTATGCAATCCCCTAGGAAATTGAAAGTTAAAATTAGGGCTTTGCTGAAATAACCTCTTAATTTAAAATTAAAATTACCCACTAGGAGATATAAATTCAAATTTCAAACGAGGGCTAAAAATAACCTCTTAATTTTAAAATTTTAAATTGAAAATGATCTAAAGTAAATTTAAATTTAAAATTAGGGTCTTGTAAAAAGAACCTCTTAATTTTAAAAATTTAAATTTAAAATGTGATGTTGAAATTTGGGAATTGAAATAATCAATTTAAATCTAAAAATTAGGGCTATTTTAATCAACCACTTAATTTTTAAATTTAAACTTGAAATTAAAATTTGATCCAAGATTGCAAATTTGAATTTGAAGCCACTCTAAAATGATAAATTCAAAATTTAAACAACGTATAAGCTCATTTTTTTTTTTTTTGAAAATTAGGGTTTTTTGCAATTAACCACTTAATTTTAAAATTTGAATGTGAAATTTGACTTGTAAGTGAAAATATGAATTTTGAAATTGAAAAACACTTAGATCTGAAACAATTAATCCAAATCATGCAATTCACAAGCTCAATTTTGATAATAAAAATGAGGGTTTTAGTGAAATTAACCTCTAAATTTTAAAATTTGCAAGGAAATCAAACTTGTAAATGAAAATTTCAATTTTAAATTACATGCAAACTTAGATCTGAAAAAAAAATAGAATTAAGCATAGGATATGTCGGGTTCACCAAAATGTAAAGGGGGAAATTTGATTTGGCAATTTGCAACATAAAAGGGAGAAATCACCAAATCAATTTCGCTTAAAAAAAACCTTTACATTCAAAAGAGGGAAGAGAATCCACTACATTCAGTCATAAATCAGATTAAGGACTAAATACTGAATGGAATGATTGATTTTTGTTTGTGGTTTTCCTCTCTTTTATAAGTTGAAATGATGAAATAAAATAAAATGCTGAAAAATGAAGGTAAAACTGTGAAAACAATGAGCTACAAATGGGGGATTTTTGTTTGCACCTAGATCTGAGTAGTAAAAGCTAAGTTAAATATGAACCTTGAAAAAAATCCTAAAAAATTGGGACCATGGCGCATCACAACAGTCCTTCGAACTTTTTGCACGAAGAAAATGGTTGATTTGGCTTTGTGAATGAAGCTTATTTTGAAGAGTACAACTCTGTACTTGTTTCTTGCACACAAAAAGAAGGGGAAAAAGGTTGGGAATAGGGGCTTGCCTTAGGTCAAACCCCTATTTTGGAATTAGCCATGAAATTGGAATAAATATAATTAAAATGTTGAAAGGAAAGGATTTCCTTTTGAGGGAGATGCTGAATTATGACTGAAAATTGAATGATGATACCTCCTCGTGAAGTTTTGCTTGCCTCCACATGGAATTAGGTTTCATAAAATCGGACATATATCTCCACTTCAATGCTTGATCCTTGACTTTATTTCTACTCCAAGGCTTGAAGGAAGACTGAAAATGCTCAATTTCTCTTGAATACTTGAATTCTTTCTCTCATGTGTATAATGTATGCTTTATTTATGAATGTGGGTCTTCAAATGAGAGGGGAAATCATCTTTATATACTTTCTCATCGATAAAATTGATTAATTTTCCAACATGAGATGACACAGAGAGGGGAATCTTTCTCATATTTGAAATGTTGCATTGGATTTTGAGTGGCCCCAAATTAGGGTGGACCATGATGTGGTGCCATGGTCCTAGTGAGGACCATGGCGTGGTGCCATGGTCTTGCCCTAATTTGGGGTAGGTTCAGGGTACTTGATGAAGTGTACTTTGAGTTTTATGACATTTGTGATGTGTATGAGCTTGGGTCTTCAATCAGGCCAAGGGGTGCAAACACTAAGGTGAAGACCCAAATGCCGTCAAAATTGCAAAGGGGTGCAATTTTAGGATGCTACAATGTGCTTCAAATTGTTGACCATGGACAATTATTATTTTCCTGCTCAACTCCATTAGAATGATCTTATCACTAGGGTACCTGGGCAACATAAAGAGTTCACCTTCATAGCATCTAATTATGATGTAGGTGAATGTGGAAAATTGCAGGAAAAGACAACCATACTTCTTAATTTCATACCAAGCCTCCTAAAAAACTCTTGTCTTTTCCAAGGTTGGATCAAGTGAGCACATTAGTGCTCTAAAGAAGGCATCGCTGACCCTCTAGAAATGATTCAAACTCTATTTGTAGATCAACTATGGATAGTACCTTACAAATAGGGATGAAATTTTTGTCTCCGTCTATGGTAAGACCTAGAAAATATTTCATAGAAGTGGTTGTATACACTAGATATGGATTCTTGTATAATTTTAGTGTTGTTTTTACTTGAGATAATTTATCACAGATTGAGTCACTGATTAACTCTCCCCAATAGATCATATCTTTGATTTTCTCAATTATTTGGATTAAGTGATATATTCAATCTTGAAACACATTTGATGCTGGAAAAATCCTAACCCTACTTAGGAGAGTTATCATATCTCCTATTTCTTCCCTGAAATCACTTCTATTTAGAAACTTGGACCATCTGGTAGTTGTAGCCTTATATGCTTCCAACAAATTGGTGTCAATACCCTTTTTGTACTTGTCAATATTTTTATCATAGTATTTCTGAGCCATGTCGAAAGACACATCTAAATACTCTTCTACATCAGGACACCTAAAAATTCTATGAAAGAATTTTGTGTCTAACTTGATAACCACTCTTCCATCTAGGCATTTGATTCTTCTTGTTTCTTTGTCTAAGCGAGCTTTTATTGCTAGGACAAACTCTGGTTCATGAGCTGCAATAGGGAATGATGCCACTAGGTGTAATCCACTCTTGATGAGTGCTTGCATGTTGTAGCTTTGCGACAATCTCTCTATCCGCTGCAATAATTCAACCACATCTACAAGTTTGATTTCAATGTCCTTGATGTCCTTGACATTAGAGGAGACTGAACTCTTTGGGAACATGTTTAGGTACTTTTGATATTTGCACTTCATATTCTTGTTGGGTGATGGATTTGACAATTGATGCTGAGAATTTGCCTGGTAAAATCTCATAGGCGTTGGAAAAACTCATTATGTGAAAAGACTTGTAAATTGAGTTTTAAAATCCAATTTACAACATGGTATGGTTGTGAACTTGCAAACTGGGTTTTAAAACCCAATTTACAACATGGTATGGTTGTGAACTTGCAAACTGGGTTTTAAAACCCAATTTACAAGTAGTAGGAATTAAAACAACAAAGGTTGCAAATCAGGTTTCAAAACTTGATTTGCAAGTTTTAGGCACTTGACTTGCAAATCAGGTTTTGAAACCCGATTTGCATGTTCATTGAAAAACTTGTAAAATCTTAAAATGTGTTCATCGGATTTTAAAGCCCAATGAACAATTGATTGGAAAGTTCATGTTGTTCATCAGGTTTTAAAACCCAATGAACAAGTTCAATTTGGGAAGATCATTTTATACTATTGTTGGTTGGGATTTGAAACCCGACCAACAAATTTCACATGTTTGTCGGGTTTCAAACCCTAAGCGACCTATGTTGGTTGTTGGATATTGTAAAGCCTATGTTGTTGGCCAGGGTTTAAAATCTGACCAACAACAACCTTGCTATGGTAATGGGTAGGATGGGATTCAAAACCCGTCCAACACAAAAAAAATGTTGGCTAGATTTTGAACCCTAGCCTACACGTAAAAGATATGGCCATTTTTCATAAAACACATAACATGTTGAGGGAGTCTTTCTCCTAGATAAACACATACAATGTGTTGATCAAAGAACAAGATTTTCCCAACACATTGGGTTTTATAGAGGTTGAAAAAGCAAAACAAATAAATAAACAAAGAAAATAAAACCCTAAGGAAAACACAAGCATAAAACACACCTTGCAAAAATGATTTGAAAACCCACCACCAAATGAAAAAGCTTCACTAAAAATCTAAACCATGACACTGAGATGAAATCATAGCAAGGAATGAGAGGGCAAAGAGGAATGAAGATGAAAAGGAATGCAAAAAATGTAAATAAAAACACAATGAATAGAGTTTATAAAGAACTCAAAACCAAGATAATTAATGCAAATAGTGCATAATTTATATGATGCACTTTGGGTTTCATGACCCGATGTTAATTGCACATTGGGTTTTAAAACCCAAAGTGCAATTTGCAATGCAAAAGGAACAAACTTGTAATTTGGGTTTTAAAACCTGAATTACAACTTAGTCATGAGTCAATGTGTAGTTTGGGTTTTAAAACCTGAATTACAAGTCAGGAAGAAAGTGACTAATTTGTAATTAAAAATGAAATAAGCCTCTAGAACTTGTAATTATGAATCATGGGGCATTACTTTAAGAGGCTAAAATTTACCTCAAAAATCACCTTAGAGGATTTAAGCCACACAGAAAAAAAATTAAAATGGGCATCCTCAATTCTGAGGTAATTCAAAACCGAGGATAACACATTTGCATGTCTATAAACAAATATGAATAAAAATAGCCGCATGCACTAAATTGTAGTACTGAGATTGAATTTCCTCTTGTGGAGCAAGAGTATAGTTTTCTGCAAAGTCCACCATTGATAGTATACTTCCAACTAGAAATTAATTTTTATGTGTGAAATTCACCATCAAGCCATCTTAAGAGTGTCTCACATATTATTTACAATCTCACTCTTAAATTATGAGATGAATGCATGTACACTAACTTTCTCTATGATCAAATTTACACACTTTCCCATTTTCCCATCCTTAAAAGGATACTCAATATTTTAAAATCTTTTAACATCCACTATTTGTCCAAAAGCATTTTCACTACTCTCATGCATGCATTCTTCTAATAATAAAAAAATTCCACAACTAGTACATTGTCCAAAAATACATGAACTTAAAATAAAATAATTGCCCATTAGACCTTTCACAAAATAAACCTACTACAAATCCCTTGGTTGTTTCAGGTGGCATATCAATACCACATTCCTACATAAGTATGTTAGTATGCAAAACACAACGTATATATTGAAAAGCATCATGATAATAATGAAATTGCATGTGCATTTTACAACAACAAGATATTTACATTTCTTATTAATTTTCACATACCAAGGCTTGCATTTCTCAAATGATCTTTGACATATGAAAATATTTTTCAAGTAACACAACATCATCCAAAAAAATTCTATAAAATTTGTTTGAGTTGTGTGTAGTAGGTGTTTTGGACGAGGATCACAAATTTTCGACCCCTCTTAGTTTGAAAACATCTCTAGCATTAGATGATACCCTTGCATTATCATGCCAATACTTTTCAACCAAATATTTCACTTCAATATTCAATTTTCATATCAAACCTTGGGAGTTGATCACTAAAACTCCAACAATTGTTGATTGTATTATTTTCAATACTTTCTCTTCTCTTTTATGCTATTACCAATATTTCAAGATGCATCATTAAAATTCCACTAATGTTGCCTAATTTAACATCCTTTTATTCAAAATTGTTTTATTCACTATAGTAGCTATTATAGCTCATTGTGCCACATTATTATCTTTAGATCGACTCTTTTTTTCCAATAGACTCAATGGCACTTGTAACAATAGACATAGCATGCTTAACTAATTCATCTTTTTTTGTTGGTTTCACAAAAATGCCTAATTTTTTCATTACTTTTCCCATTTTCCACATTATCATTAATTGTATCATCATTTGACATTGGATTGATAGCTTTTTTCAATAAAGATATTTTTTGTATATTCTATTGGCATAAGTTCTTATCTGTCTCCAAGTAATCTTACCAGGAAGATTACCCAAAAAATTATTTTTATTTTCAAAAAAATATTTTCAGCTTCAACAATAGGAGGATTTCATTTTAACCATGTTCATAAGGATTTTGATTTTCAACATCCAAAGGATTTTCATCTTCACCAACACAAGGGATTTCATTTTTAATATCTCTTTGTACCATTTTGTCACGAATAATATCAATCTCAACATTGCTATATCCAGCTTCTAATAAATCATCAACACGAATATCATCTATAATCACATTTTCCATGTCTTTCAAAGGTAGATTTGAAGATGTACCTAGATTTGAGGATGTAGTAGGATTAGTCTCTATAATTGTATTATCTTCCACATGAAAATCTTCCATATCTGCATCATCTATGTCCATCTTATCCCCATGGAATCATCTTGAATGTTTTCTCTTCCATTGTTGTGGATCCAGAAGCATCAACATTATTCATTTCTTGAATCCTCATTCTTTTATTTGTTCGATGTTTTTCCTCCTCTCTTTGTACTTGAATTTCCTTAGGGGTCATGTCCCTCCTTTCTTTCCTTTTTTGATGTTGTTTAGATCCCATAATTAACAAACTATGGCTTCTACTTGATTGAATTCAAAAATAAAAAATTGATTCAATTAATCTTCCTCCTCAAAATGGATCATCACATGTACATTATTCCAATCCATAGGTATGCAATGATTGAATCCTTCCAAAATGGATAGAAAATTTCAAGAAAAGAGTATCAACAAGACAAGAATCATAAAATAATGTAGAATTAGTCATTGTCGCTCATACAATATAACATGCAAAGTTGTAGAAAATGGCTGCTATATGTAAAAGTCATTTAAGAAAAAATGGTGAAAAAAGAAATGGGATCCCGTTTACTAATCATGCTCATTTGTTTTTTTGAATTGGAATCCTGTATCCTAAATGGGATCCCATTTGATTTTTGCATGATTAATTTAAAAAACAAACAAATAAGATCCTGAATCCACAGGATCCCAATTAGTACAATCTTAATTAGTAAACGAGATCCCATTTCTAAAAAAATGAATTTTTGGCCCAATTTTCCCTTTGGATTTTTCTTCAAGAAATGGCTTAGAGAGCCAATCCTTAGCCTTGGCCCTGGTTTGACCTACAACTTGAAGGCCATATCAATGTCCATACAAAATACTAACTTTGGACATATATTTGAAGACCTATTTTTTTAGAATTTTTTGAAAAAAAGAAAATCTATTACATAAGAGACTGTCTAAATTCCAAATATCTCTTTTTTAAAAATAAAATGGATTAATTTTTTATTTTTAAAATAATTTCTAATGAAAGAGGTTTGTAAACTTTAAATAACATGGTTTCTTATTTTTTTAATAACTTTTTTGTTTCTAAGTTTTTTGAAAAACAAATTATGTGACATAAAACTAGAGAAAATTCTATACAGTTTCAAAATAAAAATAAAAAAATTGATAAGTTTAGGTCAAGTTATTCTTTTAATACACAAGATTTTTTCAAAGCAAAAATTATGCCCAATTAAAAATTAATTAAAAAAAAATTCTAGAAAAAAATTTCAAAAAAAATCCTCATCAAAGGTGAGTGTGTTACAAATATTTTCCCAATAGGATTAAGAAAAATATTTTCATTTAGGTCAAATTACGCTTGTCGTACACGGACATGATATGGTCCTAAAAAGTGACTTTTAGGTATAGGTTTTGGAAATGCCTATTGAAAATTAATTTATATCATCTAAGTATTAAAATAAATTACATATTTGGAAACTAAACTTTGAGCACTACATTTTTTATTACTGACTTTTTTCAAGCTTCATTCTTGAAGTACTTCAAATTTTAGGTCAATTGGGATAAATTTTGAAAAATAGAGAAAACACTTCCACTTTTTAGCCAAAAAGTGGACTCAACTTCTTGCAGGCACCCATAGTAGGAGCTTTGTTTTCTGATTTTTCTTCCTCGTGAGAAGCTTAAGGAAATTCAAACAATGAACGAGGGTTGCTGAGACATAGTTGAGAGAAGTAGATGAAAGCTAGGAAGTGTTTCAACTCAACTTACATTGGAAAAGGCACATAAGCTAGGTTTTTGCTCTAAAAACAAATGTTAATTTTTGATAATATGAAAAAAGAACAAGTTGAATATTTTGTTCTTATTTTAGAATTAAAATAATTTCATGAGCTATGATAAAAGGTTGATAACCTTATTCCTGCAACAATATTGATATTTAGGAATAAACTAAGCTTAGTAAATATGAGTAAACTGAACGCACTCATGACTATGTAGTATTGGTTTGATTCTTGTGTATCTATATTCTAAGGCAAATGATACAAGTTGTAGTAATTATGAGAAGAACTATTCTTTAAAGAATAAGGTTAAGAAAAACTTTCAATATTTTAAAATAAATATTTCAAATAGAGAATGATTTTCGAACCCTTTAGGGTAGGAAATTGAGTAGTAGTTGAAAGATATGATCTAATAAATAGAGTTGAAGTATTAAGCTGAAAACTCTTAAGTAGAAAAAGCTTGAAAATGATCCATTAGTTGATTTTAACATTATTCTAGTGTTTATCAACATGAATGGTAAGGAATTAACAAATTAAAACATTATTAAGGCTTATTGTTCTTAAGAGAAAAAATAAGACCATTTAAATAAGAATGCTTACTATGCAAAAGTATAGATAAGCAAATGATATCTAAGGTATTTAAATTTTAAGATTATTTTAATTTTATGAAGTGAAATACAAGATAGAACACTTGAGCTGTAGTTACTTTCTCGTGGACATGAGAATGCAAAGATGGAAGCACATGTGTATGCATTAGTGTCTACAAGCCTCTTATAAATGAGAAATTTAATAAGAACAAATTGATCATAGGAGAGTGGATGCTAATTTTTGTTTCTTATCTTAATACTAAATTAATGATAAGAATGGTCTAGAGAATAAATCTTAACTTAGAGTCAAGTATGTCTCTATACCCTTTTCAGTATGTACTAAGCATAAGAGACAACCAATTTGGTCAGTATGACTAATCCCTAATTAATGGTTCTAGTCAAGTAGGGTGGTGAACATTGACTGCACATTAAATCATGCTTACAACTATGAAGACCTTTGGCCAAGGTGATGTTATGTTATACAAGTGTTTGCTAGTTCACAATGTCCAGATGCTCTACGTAGTCAGAGATCATACAAGTTAGGAGGTACCTATGGTGTGTGACTGACTACAATTGTGTAGGGTCAAAACACTAGGCTCAGATGACATTAGACCTATCAAACTATTTACATCCTCGTGAAGGGTAGGGTTGCTTCTAGTAGAAAGATGTGCAGGAGATTTCCAAGTCTATGATTGGGTGGTATATCACCCCATGATACTTTCCGTTTGGTTAGATACTTTGACACATAAAAAATTTGGATTGATATCCAAATATTGTAAAATCTTAACTTCTCTTATTCTTAATTTGATGTGGAATTATGATAGAGTAATTATTTAAAATTGTTATATGCATTTGTAATTTTTTTTTATTATTGAATGTTACTACATGCTAGTAGGAAAGTAAAAGTTCCTTGCTTATGTTTAAAAAAAATTGATTTTCAGTTCTACGTTTATTGATTGTTAAGTTTTAGAATGTTAGATTTCATTCTTATTTTGCCATAGCAGTTTAGTCTATTACATATAATATCAGAGCTACCGGGTTTGACACTAAGCCTACGGATTTATACCAAGAAAACTTAGCTAGTGATGTAGGGACTTCGCGAGGTCATAACTTTTGACTCGGTTGTCCAATTGGGCTGAAATTTTACGTGGACATAGATCTTGAGGAGTTGATTGGATTGATAACTGAACCAAGTTCAGTAGGGCCCCCAAAACTTCAAATTTTTAGGGCCAGATTCCTTCATCTAAGGCCTCAAAATTGGCTTTCACTCTTTTTTTCGATTTTTTAGAAAGTTGGTTTTTTACTTAATTTTGAGCTCGTAATCTTTTTGAGATTAGATAATTGTTTTATTGTGTCATAGGAATGTTTTTTAGATTTCTAGAAGATTTCATGATTTTTGGGATAGATTTGAAAATTTCCTTAAATGGCAATTTTCGGATTTTGTAAAGATTTGCCCAAAAAGGAAATTTTTGGTGATTGTTTAAAATAAGGAATTTTGCATTGTAATGGTAGAATGGTTGGATTTGTAGAAGAATAATGAAGAACATTTGATCTATACTTGTGTTTATTTCTGATTATTCTTGGTTATATCGGTTATAATTTAACTGGCTACATCAGCTAGTAAGCTAAAATGAAGCATTTTGGTGATGCTAAGATGTGGATACAAACAAACAAACAAAAGAAGGTACATGACCCAATACAAGTATGCATTTGGTCCACAATACTAAAATATGATTACTCACGTTGTTCTCTTCCTTTCGACATGGAAACCTTCGTCAAAGCATCAATACAACTTCAGAGTAAACAATGTTGTTGGAAAACCTCAAAAAAGGAAGCAATCAAATTTTCCATCCCCACAAAAATGAATTTGAAACATGAGCCAAAAATTAAAAAATCCAACTTAAGGTCATGTTAATCCAAAAGGCTAGTAGAACAACAAACACCTAGACCTTCAGACTAGTTCCTTTTTTGAAATTGAAGGGTAAGAAGAACCCATGATAGATATTGATAGGAGATCTTAAATAAAGCTCTTTGATTATAAATAATGATGTAAATGTAATAACCTTTTGGAAGTGATAAATGAATATATACCAATTTTGTTGTGCTATATTATGTGCATCAATTTTAGTAATGAATAAATTGTTTAGTTTAGTGAAATTAAACAAATGTTTAAATTTTCACACACATAAAATAAAACTATAGGATGGGAAATATCCAAGATAGCAATGGAGGTTCTAGACCACTAGAGACTTTGATGGCTAAACTTGATCAACTCCTTCACATGATGCAAGAAACCTAGACTAGACTCTAAAACCTAGAGTAACAAGTAGAGATCCAAAATGAAAATAGAGGAGAGGAGCAATTGTCTCAATTTAGAGATAATTTTAGTAGATGTGATCAAACTACCCAAAGTGAACATAGGGAGAGAAATAAAATACTCATACTCAAACTAAGAAAAGGGAACATGTGTCTAGTGTCATTACTAATGACATAAAATAGGTCAATCCACCCAAGTATGACAATTTATTGTTAGGGGATGCTGCCAAAGCATGTCTCATTGAAATGAAAAAGTATTTTGATATTCGTGACTACACTAAGAACATAAAAGTTGTATGGGGAGATTACCATTGGACAGGAGAAGTTGTTAGTTGGTGGGAAAACAAGAAGGCCAAGTTAGGCTTTAGGTCTATTGATGTAACTTGGGATAGGTTTGTAGAAGTTTTTAGGAAAAGATGGCTGCCTTAGCATTTATTTAAACAAAAAATGATTTTTTTTTAGGATCTTAGACAAGGGGAACTCTCCATTAACAAATATTAGGAGAAGTTTATCCAACTGCTTAAGTACATACTCCAATTCCAAGAAGATGAGAAATATCAGATAAGGAAGTTTTTAATGGGCCTCAATAATTGAATAGGTTGGTCAGTATATGTTCTTGCACCTACCACTATGGATGAAGCTTATGAGAAGGATGCTAGACAAGAGAAAAATCTCAAGAAGGATTATGCCATCAGAGATAGAAACTGAAAAAGGTGAAATGGTCACAATGAACTCCTAACACTTCAAGAAGAAGAGATATAAATATGATTCAAGCAACATGAGTGGAAAGAGGTTCAAGGATAACTGACAAGATCCTAGAGGAGATCAAAAGGGATACACTAATTCTAGTGAGGATATTGAAGAAACTAATAGGAGAACAAAGAAAAGGGGACCTTTAGGGGGTGTTATACTTGCAGTAGTGAGCACTATGCTAATAGAGAAACCACTGCCAACTCAACAAATAGTGTTCCAATAGAAAATTCATGCTATAGTGGATAATAGGCAAGTAGGAATTCAGATCACACTAATCGAGACCATAGGTACACTTTATGAGAATCTCATAATAATGCTTATTGATACTAGAGCTATGCAAAATTTTGTTTCTCCTAAGCTATTAAGTAAATTTCCTGAAAGATATGGTTTTATGGCTAATTCATGGACTGTAGACTATGCAAACTAGTTGAGAGCTCAGGTAGAGAAGTGTTTGTTTGAGGATAGGGTTGAGCTTTCTGGCTTCACAATGGAAGTCAACCTGTTTGTAGCCCCTTTAGGCTCATATGATATAATCCTAGGCATGGATTGGTTATGGAAGCATAGAGATAAAGTTTGTTATTTTTCTAAAGACAATAGGTGTTGGCAATTGGAGGAATTGATTATGTGTTGCATTGATATTTTGTAATTGATGACAACACCAACTGTTTTGGTTGTTTATTGGTTTGTGGTAGGTTCCGGTAGAGTGGTTGGATTATGATATTGATCCAGTATGCTCTGATAGGTTTCAATTTGTAGAATTGGTTGGGATCTATCATTAATGCTATTCAGATGTGTATCACGATCAGTTGGTTCAGGATTTGATGACTCAGGAGCTATCATTTGTTCTAGTAAGCCTCTTGGTCACCGGTAAGGGTCTTAACCGTAGAGCTTTGTTGAAGATCTTTTGATGCACTTGATAAGTGGTGTTGATGCAACTTCTAGATGGCTTTCAGGATTATGCTGGTTATCTTGTTCATGTTCCTATTGATTGGTGGTGTTTCATTTAGGAATGGACCTAATGCTATCTTATTCTGCTAGGTTATGGACCAGTTTACATAACGTGTTGGTGGATGATCTTGATGCATTTCTGGTTAGATCTATTGATTGGATTATGTTTTTTTGGTCTTAGGTTGACTTGGTTGATCATTGGATTGTGGGCTTAGGTTATTCATTTATTGTATTATATTTTAGGTGGCTGGCCTAATTGTTTAGGTCTTGAGTTGGTATAAATATGATGTAAGATCTCTTTGTAGATCATGGGTTTTTGGGATATAAGATTATCTGTGTGCGAATAAGGTTGTAATCACATGCAGAGGTTTTGGTCAATCATAGGTGAATGAATGGGGTTGGTGGAAGAGGTTTAAGACCTCTAGTATCGAGCTTAACCGAAACTATATTCAGGCATAGGAGATGCTATTCTTGCAGTTCACTCTTCTTTCCAGATTGTAGTCTGGATTTATTTTGTAGCCAATGAGGCTCCTTTTGTGATGAGCAGTGTGCTCTAGGCTATTGGCCTTCATGCATGTGCATGCCCCTCTTTTTGTAATCACATACTTACTATAGAAGTATCACTTACTATGGGTAGGCTTCCCACCATGGTTTTTCCCTTTAATGGGGTTTCCATGTACAAATCCTGGTGTTATCTTTTGTGGATGGTTGGTAAATGTTCTGTGGTTTATATTTGTGCTTAACTATTATATATTCTATTCTGGTATTTGGTTTATGTATTCCAGTAATAAGGTTTTAATGCTTAAAGTTATATAATATGTTGGCAATTGATTCACCCCCCCTCTCAATTGTCCACCAATTATCTGAGCTGTCTAACAATAGGATGCTTAGATGACCTAGGAAATAGGGTGTTATGGCAAGGCACCCAACATGAGGTCAAACTATGACAACTATTTTCTATCTAATTAAAGTAGAGTGAAAAGAAAGGATATCAATTGTTCTTAGTCAAAATAGAGGAATTGAGTGAGTTTGAGGAAATCAAGATTCGTGATGATATGACGATTTATGAAATAAAATATCATAGCAAAATAGATGCAAGAGAGAAAGAAGGGTAGGAAGAGTATTTTGAAGATAAATATCCCTATCTTTGGAGTTACTTTGAAGTGTTTCCTGAAGAATTACCTGGATTACCACCAAAGAGGGTATTTGATTTTTCTATATAAGTTCCATGAGAAGAGCCTATATTAAGAGTTGTTGAACAAGGGGTTGATTTGACCTAGTGTGTCACCATGGGATCACTTTGTAAGGGATGAAATTTGTCATCTCAAGGATGATGAATCCTCAAGGACAAACTAACCCTCCAATACCTCCTCGAATTGGTGCTAAGATGACGCAGGGGATAACATAATTATGCAAGAAGTTCCAAACACCCGAGAGGCATCTCTAGATGGCTTTGTAGAGCATTTGTCCTCGGGATGAGCACACAGAGTTGAGACACCAACATGGTGTGCTGTCATCCTGTACAAATAGAGTACAAAATATGGAAAAAGAATCTAGGATGTACTAACAGAATTTGCAAAATGACCAAACAATGCTAAAATGACTGAAAAGCATGAATCATGAAATAGGATAAGAAAATACTTAAGGAGTAAGAAAATATCACAATAGGTCCATGCTATGAAGCCTCCCACAACTCAAAGTCCTCCTCACAATGATATTCCTACACATATACAAGAGAGGAAAATGTTGGGGTTGTGTTTTGGAGTCTGCCTAAGTCAGACCCCTATTTTGGTGTTTCCTCCTTGACATACAAACTAAGAAGCCACGAGAAAAGAGAAATGATAAAAATAATAGATATTGCAATACGATATTAGAAATAAAGATTGGAAAGTGCAAAAAGAGAGGTTTGAGTAGACTCCCCTTTCACGAATGATCGTTGGAGTTTTGGTGTGAAGTGTTTGAAATGCTTGAAGTGCTTGAAGTGCTGCAACAATGGTTGTGTTCTCCAAAATAATCTCCAAGAGCTCCACTTGCAAGAAGGAATACCAAAAAAACACCCAAAAGAATCCCCTCAAATGCCTCTAACATGAAAGATAAAGGCTTGGGAAGGAATTTAGACGTTGATGGGCACATGCAAAGATGCTATAATTCCTTATGGGCATAGGCATAATGCCCAAATGATGACCTGCAGACTGTCAGATTCATAGGATGATAGTGCATCGCACAGACATCTCCACGCCGTGCCTTAGTCCCCAGAGGTGACAAGTTGGCGGAGTTGGCAATACTTCAGCTGGATCTAACAAGAATAGCTTGAGTGGACAAAAGGAAAAAGTGGTGGGGTCTGACCTCCAATGTAATGGGGGAAGGCACCATTTGTCGCATTTATCACTAAGGGGTGAGATTTTTGACACTGCATTTTGCCCCCACTTTAGTGAGCATGCCTCTTTGAAGAGATGCGAAGCTAAAGTAGAGAAAAAAATAAAGGAAAAGAAAGTTGTGATGGGGAGGCAAATTTTTCTTGATCAGACAAGGTTTCCCCTAACAAGACGATGCTAATGCTTGGAATAAATATTGGTACTTGTTACATCGAAAACATGCTAGCTGCAAACTAGCATGATGGCTGATAAGATAAACAGAAACAAACTGTAGAACACAAGATATCAATGAGAGGGGAGTGAATCAATGATTATAAACAATTTCAAAAAATGTGTGCAAGCGGTAGGATAATGAAAACACTAACAAGAAACCACACACAAGAACACATCACATAACACTGGATATACGAGGAAAACCTAATGTGGGAAAAACTTTGGTGAGAAATGTTGTTGGAGATCTACTACTCCAATCTAGCCTCACAATGAAATAATAGTTTTACAATGTTTTAGGGCGCCAACCCAAGGAGAAACAACCCTTAATAATTTATGGGCACCTACCCAAAGGAGCACCAACCCCTGATCTATTTTGAGCACCAAATCAAGGAGCACCAACCCCTACACTGAGAACCCACTCAGTGAAATACAATGAGATATAAAAACAATAAAATGATAAAAACTTTGTTACAAATGAGTTTTGTAACCTTTGCAACCTATTCACTCTGTCAGTTGAACTATTTTCTGTCACATTGCTTATTCTCTACCAAATCTCAGTTCTCTCTGTCTGAATCCTCTTCAACTAAGATTTTTCCTTGCTAGATCTCCTCTCACACTCTCTCTATTTTTCTTCATTCTCAGCGGCTACCTTATAGATTCAATCTATGTTGGTTTGATAGACTGTTATGATCTGTAATAGTTTATTGGTTACCTTGTTGGTTAAACCCTTCTTGTCGGTTCTTCTTCTAACACTCAGTCACTTCAATATTTTTCTATAAACACTCAAACTGATTAGCTCTTATTTAGCATGATCACACTTTTTCATCACTCATCCATCATCAAACTGCTTAAGTCTTTGATTTGCATATTTATACACATGCTTTCCCACCAAAAACAAAGTTCAAGCTTTACGTGCCTAGGGTTATCTTCACCGACTCAATTTGTATCAAATCAAATTAGATCTTATTTCTTGGATTGACAACCTACAAAAAATAAAACATCAACACCATTTTTTATCCTTCCAATACATGTTTACTATATTTAGCAAACTGGATCCTTTTGTCCTCCAATAAATGATCTAGTTGTTTCCTTCTCTAGATTAGCAAGATGATCAAATGTCCTCCTTTGATCATAATACCAAAAAAATAAAATCTCTACCTTTTGATCTTCTTTGAGCCGCAATCCTTTGCAATTAATCTGTGATTTTTGCAGTCTTCATTTAATACCGACCTAGTCGACAACTACTTCACCGATGCATTGTTCACCTACAATTGCATGTTCATCACGTAGAGTCCACGTGACATCTCTGTCAACATCCAACTCACTTGACTATGTCAGTTCAAAATCAGTCACCAACCAAACATACTACTAGTATACACTAACCGGTTAACCTTCATATCGTGCAGTTCTCTGTTCTGCCGGTTAGGACATGTTAACATTTATCGATGGCAGTCCTCAACCATTTTTCCAAAGTGGAAAACACTTAAAATCCTTTCATCTTCTTACCTGGGTCCTTCAGTTTGTCTCTTTGCTTTCTTACCGATTGACATACTTACCGGTTGACATCAACATGCCAACAATATGCAATACTCTTACTTGCATACTAATAACATAAACTTGCATACCAGTTGACATAAATGACAACACAATGCTAACAATCTCCTCCTTTGGCATTGATGTCAACACACAATGTCAACTCACATACACAATTGTACTCTTTCTCCAACTACACTCTTTCTCCAACTGTACTCTTTCTCCCCCTTTGACAACAATGATAGAGGGCTTAGACACTAACTTCACTCTAGAGACTGATGATCAAGTTCTCCCCCTTTGAAGTTACTCTCCCCATCAAGTCAAATGCGACTGTTGTAGATAGACAAATTGAATAGACAACTTCCAAAATCTCAAACCTGTCGGTGGTGCATATTCTACCTCTGAGTGTGATACTGACCTCAAGTAGCATAACTTCTAGAATTAACACCAGTCTTTACATCCAATCCCACAGTTGCTTGTATTGCAATGCAAACATCTAGTCTCCCCCTTTGTACAACATATAGTCCAAGAGTCAAAAGATGTATAGCTGTGAACTCTCCCTGAACCATAGATCTCCATACACATTTAAATGCAGAAAGTTGGTGGGACTACTCTTAACTTGTGTCTTAGATAGTCAAATGTGTTTTCCAATAGAGGTTTTGTGAAGATATCAACAACTTGTTCACTTGAAGGGACATGTTGTACCTTTACTTCTTTCTTTGCAACCTTCTCCTTGAGAAAATGGTATTTGATGGAAATGTGCTTTGTCCTTGAGTGCATAACCATATTCTTTGAAATGCTGATTGTACTTGAGTTATCACACCAGATAGGAATGGGGTTAGATATTTCTACTTGAATGTCCTTGAGGGTCTGCTTCATCCATAGAACCTGAGAACAACATGTAGCAGTGGCAATATACTTTGCCTCACCAGTAGATAAGGAGACTAAATCCCGCTTCTTGTTGTGCCATGAAACTAACTGGTTACCCAAAAAGAATGCTCCACCACTTGTGCTCTTCTGGTCATCAATGCATCCTATCCAATCAACATCATTGTATGACTGTAAAGTGAAATATCCTTGCTTTGGATACCATAAGCCATAATTAAGTGTTTGTTGTAGGTTCTTGAAGATCCTTCTGATTGCATTCACATGTGACTGTCTAGGTGCAGCTTGAAATCTTGCCACCATACATATTGCCTGCACTATATCTAGTCTTGAGGGAGTAAGATACAACAAACTACCAATCATGGATCTATATAGGGTCAATTCCACTTCCGATGACTCGTCAACCTTGCTCAACTTGCTTCCAGTCACCATGGGGGTACTAACTGATTTATTGTCCTCCATTTGAAACTTATTCAACATATCTCTGGCATACTTGATTTGAGGGAAATATTCCTTTATCTTACCATGAAATCTGCAAACCAAGAAAATGACAACTCTCCAAGCATTGACATCTCAAACTCTAATTGCATCTGATCAACAAACTCTTTACACAAGGTATCCTTGTTACCTCCAAATATTATATCATCCACATACACAACAACAATAATCATGTGATGTCCATCTGCTTTGATGTCCATATTACTATCTGCATTTCCCTTTCTGAAACCTTGCTCCCAAAGATACTTATCTAACCTTGAATACCATGCTCTTGGGGCCTGCTTCAAACCATACAATGCCTTCTTCAATTGACACACAAAAGTTTCATCATCATACAACAAAAAACCTTTTGGTTGTTCTATGTATACTTCTTCTTCCAAATTACCATTCAAGAAGGTAGACTTAACATCCATTTGATATACTTTGTATCCTTTTTATACAGAGAATGCTAAGAAAATTCTAATAGCCTCAAGTCTTGCAACTAGTGCAAATGTTTCTTCAAAATCAATTCCTTCTACTTGAGAATACCCTTTGCACACTAATCTTTCTTTATGCTTGACAATCTTACCTTCTTCATTCATCTTGTCCTAGTAGACCCATTTAGTACCAATGACATTCTTATTTGTTGGTCTAGGAACTAACTCTCAATTCTTGTTCTTTTCAATCTGCTGCAACTCTTCTTTCATTGCATCCATCCATTTCTCATTTTTGCTGGCCTCATTAAATGTTTTGGGTTCCATTTCAGTCATGAGGCAAAAGTTCACTTGTTCATTGTTCCGTGCAAGCCTTCTTCTAGTTTGGACACCATCACTTTTATTTCCTATAATCTACTCTTCTAGTTGATTTTTCTACCCATAGCTTGTTGGCATTTGCATAAGATTGCATTAATGATATGTTATGTTGTCATTGATGTCAATTGAGCTGGTAATGGTATTTATGATATTGCTGATATTATTGTTGTTATTGATATTGGCTTGTAACCAGTAGGAAGAGCTTTGTGGAAGATGTTGCAAACCGGTATGTTAAGTTTGTGAGTTGAACCAGTAAACCGGTGTATAAGGTTAAACCTTTTTCTATGCAATGTAATTGGTAAACCCTACAAGTTATTTTTTGTTAAACTCTAACCGATCAAGTTTGTTGGTTTAAGATCTAATGATGAGCGGTAATGATGGAGACATGTATGATCATTGTATGAGGATAAGTTCAGATTGTTTTGGCATTTTTGTTTGATTGTCTAGGGAATGAGAAAAGTGGATTGCATCTAATGCATAGCACGTGATGAGTTACAAAGTCTGATGAAGCGGTGATCATGGAGCGGTTGGAATTTTCTTAAAGAATGTGAAGAGATTTTTATGATTTCTAACAGTCAAGATTGAACTGACTTGTTTGTAATCTCTATGAGAGAGTTAGGTTTTTGTTGTGTTATCGACCTAATTGATTTGTATTTAAGGTCGATGAAGTTGTTTGTAAGAGTGTTGGCAAAGTGTTGGCTGAAACTAGTTGAGTGTGTGGTTACCTAATCAAAGAATGGATTTGAAGTTTGTGTAGAAGAAGATTGAAGCTTAAAAGGATCTGATCATGCAAATTTAGTGCTATTTAGATAGATCAAGAAAACCTGTTGTTTTCTAATAATTACAGCATAATTGAAATCCCCTAACTAGGTAAGCTCTAACAAGCTTGGTTATGTTAGGATTCCCAAAGATACTGAGAGGGGGGGTGAGTCAGTATCTAACTAGTTATAGAATTTACTTGATTTAAAACATATAAAACATATCAATACAGTATACCGGTAAACTAGAAATAATGCAGCAAACAAAGTTAACAACAACCACATGAAAAGCACACCATAACATAGTAGTTTAATGAGGAAACCCGGTGTGGGAAAAAAATTGGTGGGATTTGTGACACACAATATTCTCTTACTGGCCAATAAGTGAATATTACTCTTACAATAGGGGCCTACACATGCAGGAAGGCCAAGTGCCTAGAGCTCACTGCTCAAATACAAAATAAGAAGTCACACTGACTCAGAAAATGGATTATACAAATCCAATGTCTTGTACTGCTTCAAATTAGCATTTTCTATCCCAGATCCAGTACTGGTTTTTGCTCTGCTTCATACATAAACCCTTAACCTATAATTCGCATATTAGGTCTGCCTTATTTCTCCTGTCACACTCTTACAAAATGTTCTATAATGATCTCATACATATATGAGTCATATTACAACTCACCATGTCGGCTTACAATGATTTTACAATTAATTACAAAATACATTATAAACAAAATTCATGTCAGCCAGGGTGCCGGTATCCTTCCTTTGTCTGTCGATGTCCTGTGTGCCGGTATAGAGTTTGTCGTTGTCGGTGGCGGTATTTTGTCTTACCGGTATCATATGATTGCAAGGTTGCCATCAATGACAAAACCTTCAATCACCTACAATATCTCATTGGAGTGTGCATTTGCCAACAATCTCCCCCTTTGGCATTGATGGCAACACTAATGAGAAAAATTAAAAAAAGTGTCATCCAAAAATGAGTCTGCCAGAATTGTCTTACCAAAAAAATATGAGCTCCCCCTGAGCTGATGAGCCATTTGCTGATCATTTTTCTCTTAGCCTCTACTCCCCCTTTGACATCAATGACAAAGGTTGTCATTTGCTGTCAGTGGAGTCCTACCTGGTTTCTTGTAACTAGTGGGTTAAACTCTGAAAAATATCTATCAAAATTGAAATGATGTCATTGCTGAATGTTTTACTATCTTTTATAGCCTCATGGGTTCTCTACAGTGTACCAGTGAATATGTGCATTTTCTCTTCCGGTGTCTTTAGTCTGGGAACCAGAGCCTCAAATATTTCTTTTCTTAAAGTAATAAGATACTCTAATCTTGGACTAAGTCAACATTTTAAGTCCTTTGCTTTGTCCTTTATTCTTTGTTTTTCTTTTTCCAGTTTCCTGATTTTCTCTTCTTGCTTTGCAATTTTCTTTTCTAATTCCAAAAATGAATTTGATGTCCCAATCAGATTGTCAGCAATATTATTAATCTTATCCCGTGTCTTTTTGATTTCTTTGTCAAGATCTTCTATTAATACATCCATTTTGCATGTATTCCTGTATAGTTTCTTGAAGTCAAAAATGATTTCATTGAGTTCCGGTAAAAGAGTGTCCATCTCACCCTTGTTCTTCTTAACTATATCCTCAAAGAATTTTTCTTTTTCCTTTATCAGTCTCTCCTTAAAAGTATCCTCATTTATTTTGTCCAATGTTATTAGATTACTGGTTATATACTTAGACAATGTGTCTAATTGGTTCAAAGAATCTTTGTTGTCTATGTTACACTTTGGAGCTATCATCTTCAAAATTGGTATGGTATCATCAATAGCCTTATATGATAGTACATTACAATATGTTATTTTCTTAATTGAATCTAGCAGTTCCTTTGTCACATTTGTTGGTCTGAATTTAGACATGGAGATTCCAGATGTCTGTCCAATTGACTTCACAATTTGTAATCCATCAGTGGTGATAATAGCATTACTTTCCTCTTTTACTGGAGGATCAGTTTGTGTCTCCATTTCAGCTACCAAAGGTTTAGGTTTTTCAATTGTAGCCGATGGCATTGTCTCTGAATGTACTTGTGAATGAACCTATTGTTCTTCCTATTTCTTTGTGCTCTCTACTAATGGTTTCTCTGATGGTGCCTTTGATGATTTTTTAGTGGTATCCACTGTCGGTTTCTTTGCTTGTGACTCTATATTTTCTACCGGTTTCTCTATGCTTGCCCCTAAAATGTTTTCAGTCAGTTGCTCAATACCAGTGCTATCAATTTTTCTTGTATCTATTGTCTGTTCAATTTGTTTCTCATTCCCAATTTCAATGTCTCCAGCTATATCTTCAACATTTGTCTTAGCTGTCGTGTCTTCTATCGGTGGCTCAATTGCCACATCTCTTTTCTCACTTGTTTCCTTATCAACCACAATGTTGATTTCCTGTGTGCCAATATTCATTATGTACAACACCTCAGAATCAAGATTTGTATCCTCACATGGTGTCTCTGTACTCTCTGTTGCCGGTTGACTTTCTGTAGTGTCTACTGGTGGAGTATCTAGAGGCGGTGGGGGTAAGTTGTCTATTATCTTTATACTGGGAGGTCCACCAACCTTTCCTTTTCCTTTGTCCCTATCCTTTTGGTATTTATCTACAATAGCTTGTGATAACCTTACTCTTATTTTTATTTGAGCTTTCAAAGCCTGAAAATACTCATTTAAGTTCTTTTCCTTGTTCTCTCCCATGTTGTTCAGTAATACTAATAGTTGTTTTCCTACTGGTATATCACATCCAAAATCTTTGGTGCCAATATTTGGTACTTGTTTGGTTATATATAGCATCAGACAAACAAGTAGGTTTCCAAATCTAAATGTTCCTTTCTTGTCTTTCTTTATCTTTCCCAAATTATCAATCAGTTCATCTTTAAGCCATTCACATATGTCTATCCTTGCATTATCATTTACCATATCATAGGCACTTTTAATACATAGGCTAGAAACTGAGTTTAACCTATTTGCATGTGTAGTCTTGTAACCTAAGATCATACTGATAAATTTGACATTGATATCCGTTACATCATTTACCCTTAGAGACCTTTTGTCGAATGTTGCATCGGTTAGGTTTATCAAAAATGTCATTTGAGACCTTCTTAGTTTTGTCAAGTCTATTGCCGGTGGAGGGTAACCCTGTCACAACCTTTACCGCTTCTTTAGTAATCTTGTGAATAGAGTCTAACTAAAAGAATTCTCCATGAACCCTGCTTAGCACAATTCTTACGATATCCTTGGGAAAATCTAGGATACTAAGGATTTCTGTAAAACCTAGGGTTTCTATTATCTTGTGTTCAGGTTTGACATTTCTCAATTCATCACAAATCACAGATTCATACATATTCTTAATTTCCTCATTACCTAGCTCATCAATATGACAATGTATATACATTCTAGGTTCTTCAACATATACTACCCCTTTAGGTATTTGAGAAAATGCACCTAAACTATCATCTTTCTTTGCAATTTCGGGAACTAGCTGGAATACGGGTCTGGGGTGTTTAATAACTTCAACAATAGTAGGGTTCGCAATAAATTCAGGAGTAGATGAGGATTCCATAGCTATAAATACCTTAATCTGCCTTAGGGATGAAAGATTTGATAGATTACTTTGCTTCTTTGCTTGGAATGCCTTTGCTCAGAATTTTTGCACTCTCAAAGATTTGAATGCTCAGTGAAATGAAAATGGAGCCAAAACACTTGTTTTATAATGTTATTTTCTTCACCTACCACATTTAATGCTTGCCAGTTAAGTCACAACTTAACTTATCTACCGGTAAAGAAGTAATCTCAACTTCTCACCATCAACCGAGGGAATAATAGCATGTTTTACATTCAGTTGGTAAACCCTCAAGAGGATTTTTCTTCAATTAGATGAGGAGTCTCTTGCCAATGGAGTGTTACTCTGTTCTATCGGTGGAGGAGTATTCCCATCAACATTTAGTTCTGATTTTCTGATCCATTGTTTTGAGAATTCTTGTTTTACCTCTTCAACCTTTTCTTTACCTTTCAAACTAGGACCTTTGTTATTTGCGAGTGAGGACTTGCTTCTACAAAATTTAGCAATGTGTCCAATCTCATTATAGGCATAATAAGTCACATTGTTTTTCTGAATTGCTTTCCCATACCCTATTCCGGTGTGTGTTCTGCATTGATTAGATAAGTGTCCAAATCTTCCACAAACATAACATCTTACATTCATTCTACAATTTTCTGAATTATGACCAACTTTGTTGCATTTAGAACACTGACCAGTGGGTGTATTGGTGTTCTGATAATTTCTAGATCTACATTGATTTTCTCTATGACCATACTTGTTACAGTTAAAGCATTTGCCATTAAATTTATAAGCAGTTGGTTGTCTTACCGGTTTGCTATGATCATGTGTGTTTGCAGTACCAAAGCTTTCACCAGCTTCAAAGCCAAGGCCATTAGTGTCACCATTTGGTTTTTGATTCTTTAGCATGTCACCAAGTTCTTCTGAGCTTTTCTTGAATTTCTCCTTGTGCCGATTTGCAGTAGCCAGTTCTCTTTCCAAGATTTCTTTCTGTCTCATAAGTTCATTTGAGTCATTTTATGTGTGCATAAGATCTATCTTCAATATATCATTTTCATAACTAAGTCTTGTGTTTTCATTTGTAGCATCATTCAGTCTTCTAGTCAGATCTTCTTTGTTTTTCTTTCTATCTTCAATTTCTTTGCAAAATCTCATTGTCATATCCTGCATCTTATTCTATGTTGTACTTATCTCTTGTCTTAGTTTGTTTACCAGATCATTAAGAGTTTCCTTTTCATCTCCCTCTTTTTGCATCTTCTCACAAAGTTCTCTTCTTTTATTCCTTGCTATAGTGTAATTTTCTTGAAGTGCTTGAATGATATCCTGAGCAACTTTTAGATCATCTTCAAGTTTGATATTCTTCAATTTTTCTGTATCATAGTCTGAAAGAGTTGTTTCCAATTGTTTCTTCAAGTTATCCATCTCTACTGGTTGTAAGATCTTCCTCAAGCTGTTAAGCTTCTGAAAATAGAGGACCAGGCTCTGATAACAATTGTTAGGATTCCCAAAGATTCCTAAGAGGGTGGGGGGGGGGGGTGTAAATCAGTATCTAACTGGTTATAGAATTTACTTGATTTAAAACATGTAAAACATATCAATATAGTATACTGGTAAACCAGAAATAATGTAGCAAACAAAGATAACAACAACCACATGAAAAGCACACCATAACACAGTAGTTTAATGAGGAAACCCGGTGTGGGAAAAACCTCGGTGGGATTTGTGACCCACAATATTTTCTTACTGGCCAATAAGTGAATATTACTCTTACAATAGGGGCCTACACATGCAGGAAGGCCAAGTGCCTAGAGCTCACTGCTCAAATACAAAATAAGAAGTCACATTGACTCAAAAAATGGATTATACGAATCCAATGTCTTGTACTTCTTCAAATTAGCATTTTCTATGCCAGATCCAGTACTGGTTTTAGCTCTACTTCATACATAAACCCTTAACCTATAATTCACATATTAGGTCTGCCTTATTTCTCCTATCACACTCTTACAAAATGTTCTACAACAATCTCATACATATATGAGTCATATTACAACTCCCTATGTTGGCTTACAATGATTTTACAATTAATTACAAAATACATTATAAACAAAATTCTTGTCGGCCAAGGTGCTGGTATCCTTCCTTTGTCTACTGGTGTCTTGTGTGCTGGTATAGAGTCTATCACTGCCAGTGCTAGTATTTTGTCTTGCCAGTATCATATGATTGCAAGGTTGCCATCAATGACAAAACCTTCAATCACCTATAATATCTCATTGGAGTGTGCATTTGCCAACAGGTTACTTATTAAATCCTCTAACAAGGTGGTCCATTATCTTGGATTCTCAAACCCTCTACCGAGGTTACTCCTAACAGGGTATTTTTCTTTTCATCAAGGCATTTTGTAAATCCTTTAACTGGGTGATTCCTAATAGAATCAGTTCTTAGCAAGACTTATTGTAAAAGCTTTAACAGGCTTGGCTCCTAACAGGGCAAACTTCAGAAGAGTTCAGATAGCTATCCTTGTGAGTCTCATCTCATTGTGGTTTTTACCTATTTGTGTTTTCCACGTATAAACATTTGTGTCAAGTGGTGAATGTTTTTGTGGTTATGATCTTATTTGTTGATTTGATTGACTACTTAACTATTCTGATAAGGCATGATAACTAGAAGCATTGAGATATTGAATATTTTGAGATATGATTAAGCATTTTGATGTTTACAAGATTGAAGTTGTTTACTATTAAGTTGTTATAACAGTTAACCGATTGATGTTGAGTATTCTTATGAGTATTGATCTTGATAGTTAAAGTTTACTTTGTGAGTTTGAATTTGAGATTGGGAAGTTTGTACCAGTTTTTCAGTATACTGATTCACCCCCCCTCTCAGTATTCTACCGGATACTTATTATTTCATCATACAATCATATCTATTAGGGGTCTTGCTGGGTGCCTCTTCCTATTCACTTTTTGACTGCACTTCATCTTCATCACACGAGTTATCATACCAGTTTACTTGTGTTTGTTTGCCTTTATGCAAGTCTTCATCAACTCTTACATGCACACTCTCAATGACACTTCTCAGGTTTTTATTGTAGCATCTGCAGGCATTGCTATGAGTTGAGTAACTCAAGAAAATACCTTCATCACTCCATGAATCAAAACCACCTAAACCATCTTCATCTCTCTTGATGAAGCATTTACTTCCAAACACTTTGAAGTATTTGACTGATGGCTTCCGGTCATACCACAATTCATAAGGAGTCATTCTGCTATTTACTCTTAGCTGAACCCAGTTCAATGTATATACAACAGTATGAACTGCTTCCTTCCAGTATGTATCTGGTATGTTTGCTTCATTCAACATAGTTCTCACCATCTCCTTGATAGTGCAGTTTTTCCTTTCTACAACACCATTTTGTTGTGGTGTCCTTGGGGCTGAATATTGTCTTTTGATTCCATGTCTCTCATAGTAGTCTTCAAACTCATTTGATGTGAACTCACCACCCCAATCTGATCTCAAACATTTCATCTTACATCCACTTTCCTTCTCAACCATCTTCTGAAACATTTTAAATCTCTCATATTCTTGTGATTTGTCATGTAGAAAGGTGACCCATGTCATTCTTGAAAAATTATCAATAAGCAACATGAAGTATCTCTCACTGGCTAAAGCTCTTGTTCTGGTTGGTCCACACAGATCAATATGCATAAGTTCTAAGGGCCTTTAGGTATTATGTTCTTTAGTCTTGAAGGTTACCTTAGTCTTCTTATCTCTTAGACATTCATCACAAAAGGTTCTTGCCAGTTTGATGATTGGTGGTATATGTCTCACATAGCCCTTTTTGCTCACCTTAACTAGATTATCAAAGTTTATATGGCCTAATATTCTGTGCTAGAGCCAACTCTCATCTACTTGTCCCATCATACATTGGGATTCAAAGCATTCCTTCAGATTGTACACATTTCCATTTGTTCTTTTACCTTTTGCAACAATATGTCTCATACTTTCCTTCCTTATCTAACAACCGATAGAGTCAAATGTGAATTTGTATCCTTTATCACACATCTAACTCACAATTAGCAAATTATGCTTTAGTCCTTCCACATAGTATACATCATGTTATTTTAATTTTCCATCTATGTTCAAGGTTCCTTTTCCTTTTATCTTGATGGAAGAGTTGTCTCCAAACCTCACTGAACCTCCATTCCAATCTTCAAACTTGATGAACTTCTTTTTGTATCCAGTCATGTGATTGGAACAACCACTATCAACTACCCATAAATTTCTTCTTTCTGCATGCAGGGCAATCTGGACAATTAGACTTGACTCAACCTTATTCTTATCCTTTTCTACCCAAAACTATTTGGCTTCCTTCTCCTTTCTTGCAACACCTTTCTACTCTAGTTTTGCTTCCGGTTTTTGATCCAGTACTGACTTCTTTTTCTTAGTTGTTTTGAGTTTGCAATGCTTTGCAATGTGGCCAACATTTTGACAATGATAACATTTCACATTGACATTTAAAGATGAATTTGAAAAACTATTGTAGGATACCAACTGACTTCTCGTACATTCATAACTTCTATAGCCAAACCCATTACACTGATAACAAATAACATTCATTTCTGGGAGTGCAACAAATGGATTTATACTTTCAAAACTATGATGGGGCTTATGTATTAAACTACAATAAGCAATTCTATGTCCAAACTTATTACACCGGTGATAGTAACCATGGAATTCGGGTACATACCAATCTTGTCTCTTTGGACCGGAAAATCTTTGTCTCACCAAGTGTTTTCTTCTCATATTATTGACTTTAGTGAACCCTTCATTATCAACCTTGGGCTTGCCTTTAGGATCTGCATTCTGGTATAATGAGTGATCCTTCCAGTTCAAGGTTTGAGCATTCCAGTTCACACGCTGATTTCTAGTAGCTTTAGCATAGGTCTTCTTCTCAGTAGCTTTGGTGACTGTAAAGGTTTGTTTTTCTTTACTTTCACTTGAAGAAGCAAGCTGTATCTTCTTGCAGGGTGTGTTTTTTCTATTGGAACTTTGTCCCTCTTCAAATCCTATACCTTTGGTATCTTTTGAGTTCTTATGATTGCTCAATATCTTGTCCAAGGATTCAATGCTGCTTTCATATTTGTTCCTCATATTTAATTCATTCTTGCTCTTTTCAAGCTCCTTTATGAGCCTTACAATTTCTTCTTCCAGATTTTGATGCTCCTTCTCCTTCTTTATCAAATCAAAGGATGTAACTTCACATATCCTTTTAGCTTCTTCCAACTGGAGTTTTAGATCAGAAATTGTTTTTTTGGACTCCTCCACAAATTTCTCTAAACGATCTTGTTCTTCTATGACAACACACTTAAACTTCTTGAGTTCCCTTCTTGTTTCTCTCAACTCCTCAAGAGAACTTATGAGCTCACCTTCCAAGTCCACTTCAACTTCAATATCCTCATCTTCATTAGCTCCATCAATCGCTTCATCTTGTGCCATGAAGAGATTAATTTCTCTTTTATCCTCACAACAGTCATCTTCTAAGGCACTTTCTTCATGTGTAGCATCATCTTCAAAAGTATACAGGTTATTCTTCTTCTGATAGCTTCTTCTTTCTTATTAGTAGGCTTTCTTCTTTTTATCCTTACCTGAACGTCTACTGGTTCTTTGTTGCTACTCTCCAACATTCTTACCATAGGGACATTTTGAAGCAAAGTGTCCCATTTTTCCACAGTTAAAACATTTGAAAGGCAATTTTCCTTTGTACATACTGGATCCTCTTTAAAGCTTCCTTACGAAGTTTTCTACCACTGTATCCGAGTCTTCACTAATTTCTCCATGAACAATTTCTTCCTTACCCTTTTTGATGGAGTTGAAAGTAGCCTCTTTCCTTGAAGTTTCTTCACCAATTGTTCTCATCTCATAAGCAGTTAGGGACCCAAATAACTCATCCATTGAAAAGGTCTTTAGATCCTTGAGTTCTTCTATTGTAGAGACCTTTGTATCATACTTAGATGTGAGTGATCTAAGTAAATTTTTGACAATAACTTCATTAGATATATCCTATCCAATTCCTCTAATAGTATTCACCGTTTCATCAATTCTTTGAAGATAATCAACAATATTTTCTTCATCTTGCATTTTCAAGCCTTCAAGCCGAGCTCTTAGTGTTTGTAGTTTATCCTCCTTGGCCTTGACATCTCCTTCAAATAATCTCTTCAACTTATCCCAAGTTTCTTTGGAGGAAGAGAAGTGAATAACCTTAACAAACTCATTATTAGACAATCCACTATGAATAGCATGCTTGGCCTTGGCATTGTGTTCATACTCCTTCTTAGCATCCGGATCTATAGGGGGAGCATTAGAGATAGTATACCCATTCTTCACAAAATTCCAAACATCAAAACCTAGGGAAGATAGATAGGTTTCTATTCTTCTACTCCAGAAGGCATAGTTGGCACCATCAAACATGGGAGCTTTGGAGGAGGATGATTCATTCCTTTCCATTGTGTTCTTAAACCAAAATCTACCCAAGCTAGAGAAATATTTGACAAACAAGGAACCTAATGCTTTGATACCAATTGTAGAATATAAGATATCATTGAGAGGGGGGCAAATCAATGATTATAAACAATTTCAAACAATGTGTGCAACTGGTAGGATAATGAAAACACTAACAAGAAACCACACACAAGAGCACATCACATAACACCAGATATATGAGGAAAACCCAATGTGGGAAAAACCTCGATGAGAAATGTTGCTGGAGATCTACTGCTCCAATCCAGCCTCACAATGAAATAATAGTTTTACAATGTTTTAGGGCACCAACCCAAGGAGTACCAACCCATAAAAATTTATGGGTACCAACCCAAGGATCACCAACCCATAACAAATTTATGGGCACCTACCCAAAGGAGCACCAACCCCTACACTGAGCACCCACTCAGTGAAATACAATGAGATATAAAAACAATACAATGATAAACACTTTGTTAAAAATGAGTTTTGTAACCTTTGCAACCTATTCACTTTGCCGGTTGAACTATTTTCTATCATAGTGCTTCTTCTCTACCGAATCTCAATTCTCTCTATCTGAATCCTCTTTAACTCATCTTCTGCCTTGCCAAATCTCCTCTCACACTCTCTCTATTTTTGTTCACTCTTAGCGGCTACCTTACTGGTTCAATCTCTGTTGGTTTGATGGATTGCTACGCTCTGTAATAGTTTACCGGTTACTTGGAACCTTGCTGGTTTTTCTTCTAACACTAAGTCACTTCAATATTTTTCTATAAACACTCAGACTAACCAGATCTTATTTAGCATGATCACACTTTTCCAACACTCATCCATCATCAAACTGCTTAATTCTTTGATCTGCATATTTTTACACATGTTTTCCCACCAAAAACAAAGTTCAAGGTTTACGTGCCTGGGGTTCTCTTCACTGACTCAATCCATATAAAATCAAATCAGATCTTATTTCTTGGATTGACAACCTGCAACCAATCAAAACTCAACACCATTTTTTATCCTTCCTATACACGTTTACTATATTTAGCAAACTGGATCCTATTCATTGGCTTTGATTTTGTCGATCACAATAAATGATCTAGCTGTTTCCTTCTCCAGATCAACAAGATGATCAAATGTCCTGCTTTGATCATAGTAAAAAAAAAATAAAATCTTTTCCTTTTAATGTGCTTTGAGCTGCAATCCTTTACAATCGACCCATGATTTCTACAGTCTTCATTTAATACCGACGTAGTCGGCAATTACCTTGTCGATGCACTATTCACCTACCACTGCATGTTTGCCACTTGGAGTCCACGTGACATCTCTATCATCATCCAACTCACTTGACTATGTCGGTTCAAACTCGGTCACTGACCAAACATAGTATCAGTATACACTAACTGGTTAACCTTCATATCGGGCACTTCTCTGTTCTATCGGTTAGGACATGTTAACATTTACTGGTGATAGTCCTCAACCATTTTGCCAGAGTGGCAAACGCCACATCTTTTCATCTTCTTATCCGAGTCCTTTAATTTGTCTCTTTGCTTGCTTAGTGGTTGACATACTTACTGGTTGGCATCAACATGCCAACAATATTCAATACTCCTACTTGCATACTGGTAACATCAACTTGCATATCGGTTGACATCAATGACAACACAATACCAACACAAACCTTGCTTTGGAGGAAAGCCCTTGGTTACAAAAAGATATAGGATTAGTGATGCCATTGGTATAAGATACATTGATATGGGTAGCAAGATGTACCATGATAGGTATCCATACGACAGGGCATGATAAACCAGTATGGAGGACCATACGATAGGGCAAGATAATTGTCAACATGGGTAGCAATGTGCAAGATTACCATGCAATAGGGCAGATAAATATAGATTTGCCAACATGGGTAGTGACACGCTAGATTTATGTGCAATAGGGCAAATGAATTTGGTAAATATTAGATTGGCCCATACCAAGGAAAGAAAGAAATATATAGATCAAGAATGATTTTGCCCGCATGTAGGCAGTCTTTGGAAAAGATCAAGTGACTTTGCCCCCACCTAGGTGATCTTTGGAAAGGAAAATGATCAAGTGATTTGGTCCCCACCTAGGAAAACATGAAAAAGAAGTTAGAAAAGGAAACAAATATAAGAGGCAAAATTTAAATTGTAGATATGATGGACCCCCTTAGAATGATATGCATGGAAGGCATGTTAATATAAGGAGAAGAGCAGTTGTGGCATGTCAACATAGAGAGATGTTTCCGTGGAATGCCACCAAGAGAAAATGGTACATAGATATCCACAAAATCAAAAGATGCAATGCAAGAGGACATAGGGATCCAATAATTTGGCATCAAAACCCATAGCAGTGTAAAATATGTATAATATCACTACATGATGGGTGAATCATCATAGTACCAAAGGTCTCGAATCTGAAGAAGAGAACATGAAGACAAAGATAAAATAAAAATTCGGGTCAAAATGGACAAAGGCAAAAGGATGCCCCCAATGCTTGGCATCATTCTTGAATGTCAAAAAGAAAGATACGACAAATAGGAGAAGTAGATAGACAATTACATGAATTTGTATGATAGAAAATCCCCTATATCTGAGCACCTATGGAGTAAATTGGGTCCTATAGAAGAGAACAACACATAAAGACAATCAACCTCCTATATCCAAGAACCTATGGAGTAACTTGGTTCCCGTAGGAGGAAACAAACAAATAAAGAAACCACGGGGGAACCTGTTGACACATACTTATGCAAGAAGATAGAGATAAAAATCTAAAATTCATTCTGTAGAAGAGCTTCATCCTCCCTGAAGAGGGGAAAACAGATTTGAAGGTCAAATGATCAAAACATAACGAAATAAACATGCAGAATGCTAAAATATCATTAAAAGACCATTTCACCTTGCTATTTTACCTTCTCCTTTGGATTGAGCTTGATGAAGTGAAGGCACCCCTTGATAATGCTCCACTTGATGTGCTCCTTTGATTGCTGGATGTGGATGGCTCTCCAATGTTGTGCACAAATAGAATGGATTTGAAAAATGATAAGGATGAGATGATCAAGTTGCCAAGATGATTTCCTAGGCTCAAAAGGGCAGCATAAACTTACTGGATTTCAAGATGTTTTGAATGAAGGGATGGAGCCCTATTTTATAGGAAGAGGAGAGGAAAACGAATGGCTAGGATGAATTCAAGACGAAGGGCTAAGATTTACTTGTGAGCTCACACAAGGTCCAAGAGAGGGTGTGGAGACCAAGAATTATGCCTTAAAGGCATTTCATATCTCCACACTCCACAAGATGCATTGGAGGAATTAAAAATTCTCCAAAAAAGGATATCATGGGGATTGGAGGAATAAAAAGGAATTAAAAATTCCTTGGGAGAGGGGATGCCTAGAGGAATATGTGATTTCAAAAATCTTACATTCACCTAGGAAAAGAGCATTTAAAGCTAGTGGCTGGATGAAAAGGACAAAGAGTTGACTTTGTGACTAATCATGATGATTAACCATTAACGACTCATTAGGAGGGGGATTAGAGGAAATGTTAGGTGGGATTAATATTTGTAGGAGAATTTGACTAGGAGAGAGAATGAGTGGAGGGAATAAAAAATTAGAAGAATAATGTTAAGTGAGTTTAGGGAGTTTCTAGAAGAATGAATTAAGAAGATGATTTGTAAGAATCATGTAGGTTAACTAATTAATTGAAATTAATTAGCTAAGAGGAAGATTTGTGAGGATTTGATTTTTTTAGAAGAATAAAGAAAGGGATTGATTTATTAAATCAATCAATCATATGCTATAGTGACAATATTAATTATATTTAATTAATATTGAGAGGAATTTGAATTAACATAATTAATTAATTAATTATGCGAGGAATACTTAAAATAATTATTTTTAAGTGTCTACATTTTGCCCCTCTTTGAAGCGAGGTCTGATGACACATTGATTCAAAGAATAATCTTGTTTTGATGCTGATATTGGTTTGATAGGATGCCTCGACTCTTGATTGATAGATTATGGTATGGTGATGCCCCCTCAGGAGATCAATTGAGGTATTTGATCTTTGGAGTTTTGCGAAATTGATATCCCAATAGATTTGATTTGATTCGATTGATAAGATCTAGATTCAGTTCGGTTTCAAGAAGAATTCATCCTGTATAAGACAAAGATGATCAAAGTGTGTGGTTTTAGGAAGGATTCATCCTGTATAAGACATGATTGATCACAATATCTGGTTTTAGGAAGGATTCATCCTGTATAAGACATGATCAAAGTGTTTGGTTTCAGGAAGGATACATCCTATATAAGACATGACTAATCACAATGTCTGGTTTCAGGAAGGACTCATCCTGTATAGGACATGATCGGAGTGTCTGGTTTCAGGAAGGATTCATCCTGTATAAGACATGATCAGAGTGTCTAGTTTCAGGAAGGATACATCCTGTATAAGACATGACTGATCACAACATCTGGTTTCAGGAAGGATTCATCCTGTATAAGACATGATCAGATCACAATGTCTGGTTTCAGGAAGGATTCATCCTGTATAAGACATGATCGAAGTGTCTGGTTTCAGGAAGGATACATCTTGTATAAGACATGAATTAGAATCATAATTGATTATGTGAGGAAAAAAAAAAAAAATAGAGGAAGAAAAAATAAGGTGGAAGGGATAGATGAGGAACAAATATGAAGCAGTCGTGAGGTATTTGGAAAGAAGAATATGAGATGCGAGACCGCGGAGGAAAATGGGGGCAATGAGAACTCCATGGGATTATTGAGTTTAGGATTTGATGGAGTGATGGTGAGATTTTGTGCACAACAAATGTGGAGAGCCAACCTAGTTTGATGTTGCCCTGAGTGACTTGCACCTTTGATTATAGAAATTAGGATGCCATGAGAAACACAGGGCATGGACTAACTCTGTAGACAAATGGGAATTTCTTGCACACAACAATGCAAGTGTTAAGAAACACTAATACAGAGTTGTGGGTTCGTGCAAGGAAACCCTCAAACACACCGACACCTCTTGTACAAGAGAAGGTAAGTGTTGATAAACACTAGTACCAGGTTGCCGATTTATACAAGAAGGATCCAAAACATGCCATACTATGAAATATGCCCCAGTATGCACCTATCATAACGTACCTGGATATGGAAGAACCCAGGTAGTCGTAAATAGTGGCAGTCATAGGGCAAAAGATGCAAGCCTATATGAAAAGATCTAACAAAATCTAACAAGTCTCTTCCTTGCGACCACATGATACCTCTTGCCAAGAGTATAACTAGGATGGACTTGGGATTGTTTCTCAAGACTTCTTGAAGCTTACACACATAGGCATAAAATCTCAGTTTCAATGGGACATTCCTTGTTCATGACTTAGGCGAAGACTTCATCATCATACGCATGTTTTACTGGGAGGCAAAAAAGAAGGAATGTTGCACATGGGTGGGCTGGATAGCAGATGATTTGTAGTATCAACATGATAGACATTGGATCTAGTTATTTACCTTGGCATCTGCACAAAGGTTTTCACCAAGGCACTTGTCCATAGCGCCACCAAGTGGTTTTCACTAATGGACGAATTGCTTTTTTTTTTTTTTTCTTTTTTTGATTTTTTAATTTTTTGTGTCATAAGGTGCCTGTTTGCTAGGTTTTCACCAAAGTGACGATTTTTTCAGGATCTTTTTCTGATTTTTTTTTTTTAAAAATTTTTCTTGATTTTTTTTTTTTTTTGACAATTTAAGACTTTTTGAGGACTAAGCATAAAATATTTTGAGGTGCATGATATTCATTGGATCATCCAAAGGATCGCCTTCAGGAGTAGCCAATTGATAAGCTCCTGATCCATATTTCACTATGATTACATATGGTCCAAGCCAATTAGGCTCGAACTTTCCTTTCTTTTCTCTTTCTTGTAGATTTTTTTGATTTTCCATGAGGACAAGATCACCAACTTGGATTCTCGGGTTCTGAATTTTTTATGATAACTCATGCGCAAACAGTTTTGATATACCCGAAGATGATTCAAGGCCTTGAGGCACCTTTCATCTAACAATTCTAGCTCTTGTAAGCGGGCAATTCTGTATTCTTCCTCTGGTAGGATGTTTTACAGCGATACCCTTAGAGAGGGGATCTCGATCTCAAGGGGAAGGATGGCTTCGGAACCAAATACTAGGGAATAAGGAGTGGCACCCGTGGGGGTGCGGATGGAGGTGTGGTAGGCCCATAATGCAGGATGGATTTGGAGGTGCCAATCACGGCCTGCTTCATTGACTATCTTTTTGAGGATTTTTATTAGTGTTTTATTAGAAGCCTCAGCTTGGCCATTGCCTTGGGGGTAATATGGAGTGGAGAAGCGGTGTTGGATGTTGAATTTTTGGTAGAGTTCTTTGACATCCTGGTTCTTAAGTTGTTTACCATTATTTGTGATGATAACTTTTGGGATGCCATATCGGCAGATTAGGTAGTTCAGGATGAATTTGGATATTTGCTTGCCGGTGGTGAAAGTAAGAGGGATAGCCTCTACCCACATGGTGAAGTATTCAGTGGCTGTGATAGTGAATTTATGTTCATTGGAAGATGAAGGGTGGATTTTCCCAATGAGATCGAGCCCCCACTGCGAGAAGGGCCATGGTGTAATGAATGGCTGCAATTCTTGTGATGGTGCATGAATCTTATCGCCATGCTACTGGCAAGGGATGCATTTCTTCACATAATTGTATGCATCTTCTTCCATTTTAGGCCAATAGTATCCTGTTCTCAAAAGTTTTTTAGCCAATGTGAGTCCACTTGATTGTGCCCCACAGATACCCTCGTGTACTTCACGTAATGCCCATTCTGATTCTTGTTTATCTAAACAACTTAGGAGGGAACCATCAAAATGCCTTTTGAACAAGGTGTTTGCAAGGATGGTGTAACGGGCACATCGGCGGATGAAGGTTTTCTGTTGGGTTTTGGTGAGGTGTGGGGGAATGGTGTTGTCTTTGAGGAAAGCGAAGGTTTCTTGGTACCAAGGGGACTTGGGACCAACAAGAACACACACCATTTTAGACTCTGGTAGGTCATATGCCAGTATAAACAATTGCTCGACCAACAACTCACACTTCTGACTATGTGCTGGCATTTGAAGGAGGGAGCCAATGGTGGCCATTGCATCTACAGACCTATTGTTTGTTCGTGGGATTTGGTCAAACTTGATTGCCATGAAATGTTACTTAAGATCTTCAACCATGGTACGGTAGGGAAGGAGTTTATCATCTTTTGTTTGGTATTCATCATTGACTTGTTTTATGATGAGTTGGGAATCACCATAGACTTGTAATTCCTTTATTTTCTAGTGGATAGCCAAGCGTAAGCCTGTGATGAGGGCCTCGTATTCTGCTATGTTATTGGTACATGCAAAGGCTATCTTGTATGATTCGGGGATGCCATCTCCTTGAGGTGTGACCAATAATATTCCTGCCCCCAATCCATTTTGAGTGTAGGAGCCATCAAAATACAATTTCCATGTGGAGGATGTGGTAACAGTCATAATGAACTCATCTGGTAATTCTGTGAGAAGAGGATGGTCGCCTGGAAGTGGAGCTTCAGCCAACTGACCTACAATGACTTGTCCCTTGATTGCCTTTCTATCCACATATTCAATGTAAAACTCACTTAAGAGCATGACCCATTTGGCGGTTCTGCCAGTGAGAGCAGCTTTAGATAAGAGATATTTATGTGGATCAATTTTAGCAATTAATTTTGTCTTATTATTTAGCATATAGTGTCATAGTTTCTATGTGCTGAACATTAATGCCAAACATGCTCTTTCAATGGGGGTGTAATTGAGTTCATATCCTACCAAAGTCCGATTGATGTAGTAAATGGCGTGTTCCTTCCCTTGATCATCTGTTTGCACCAATAATGCCCCCAATGCCACTGCAGTAGCACATATATACAAAATAAGGGGTTTTCCAAGAGCAGGAGGCATCAATACGGGAGGTGATGCTAGATATTATTTTAATTTCTCAAAGGCCTTTTGACATAGGCAATCCCATTTAAATTTTGTGTCTTTACACAACAGGTGTGCAAATGGATGGCACTTGTCTGCTAGCTATGAAATGAAATGCCTGACAGACTGGAGTTTTCCCTGGAGACTGCACAGTTGTCTGAGAGTTTTTGGCAGAAGCATTTCCATAATAGCTTTTACCTTTGCGAGATCAACCTCGATGCCTCTACGGGAAACAATGAATCCCAATAGTTTTCCTTATGTGACGCCAAACAAACACTTTTTGGGATTTAGGCGCAGCTTGTATTTTTCCAATCTTTCAAAGATCTATTTTAGAATGGAGATGTGTTCTTGTCTTGTCTTTGATTTTCCTAGCAGATCATCCACGTAGTCCTCCATAACTTTGTGCAAGAGGTCATGAAAAATTATTGTCATTGCCCATTGATATGTAGCTCTAGCATTTTTAAGGCCAAAAGGCATGACGCGGTAACAAAAGGCACCCCATGGTGTTGTGAATGCAGTTTTATGCCAATCCTCATCTGCTATCCTGATTTGGTTGTATCCAGAAAACCCATCCATTAGCGATACCATTTCATGTCCTACTGTAAGGTCCACAATCATGTCTATATTGGGGAGCATGAAATCATCTTTAGGACAAGCTATATTTAGATCTCGGAAATATGTGCAGATGTGGATGCCCCTAGCAGGTTTGTTGATGGGTACAATGTTGGAGACCCAGTCAGCATAATCTATTGGTTTGATAAATTCTGCGTCTAACAACTTTTGGAGTTCTGCCTTGACCAAGAGTGCAATATGTGGGTGCATTTTACGCAATTTTTGTTTTACAGGTTTTGCATCTGGGCAGACGGTGAGATTGTGAACCACCAAAGCAGGGTCCAACCCTGGCATATCGGAATAGGACCATGCAAAATTTATTTTTACCTCTGTAAGGAAGTTAATGAAGTCTTGTTTCTTGATTTCTGTGAGGGATTTGGCAATGAGCACATTTTTCAGAATGACCTCGGTGCCCATGTTGATGCTGTCTATTTCTTCTATCAACAAATTTGATTTGTCCTGTGGAAGGCAACCAATGGTAGGGAGGTCAAATCCCTCATCATCAAGTGCCTTTTCCAGGTTTTCACTTTCAGATACACCCTTTGTTTTTATTTCTTGTTCATCCAAAGGTGCCTCAGGGAGATTTTCACCTAGGGAATCATATCTTTTTCTTTTATTATCTTTTTTGTGGCTAAGGGCATTGACTTGACTACCAAAGTATCCCTTTTTGTGAAGTTGAATACCCTCGATTCTGCTACAATCTTCCATATTTTGTGCTATTAGGAGAACAATGAGAGCATTATTGTCGACACAGATATCTAAAGTGGGTTTGTCTCGTTGGCCCCAGTCAATGAGTTTAGGATGGACAAGATGTAGCTCATGTGAAGTGGGAGGGGTTACGGGGGTGATGGCATTGATGTAAGTGTCCAAGAAGTTATATTTCTCATATTCATAAGGCATTTCATGGAATTCCTCTTCATCAGTGCTTTTGATATCTGAAGAAGGACTAGAAGGGGCACTAGCGATAGTAATCTTAGGCATTGGGGTGTACCCCAAGCCTCTGTTGTATCTGTGGGAGATAGGATTTATGGGTGTTTTTCTTCCTTTCTCCTCTGGTCCTAGGCCATGTCCTTTGTAACCCATTTTTTCAATTATGGCAGATGTTTTGGGTACATTTCTTTGGATATTCTTGTTGGATCTTAATCTTCTTCTCGGTACAGCCATGAAGAGATATCTGCTTCAAGGCTCTCGTTATCAAGTGGGCCCCATTGCTGGAAGGTAGTGTTTTGGCATTGCATGACTAGTTTTGGGTCCTTTTTTATCTCTTTTGGTTTGCCTAGTGACTTAGGAGAGAGAGGGAGGTTGCTTATTAATAAGACGTCCTCCAATTTGTATTCTCCATAGCCATTGTCCAAGATCTTGATTTGATTATCTGGTTGGGATGATGTGGAGGCAATATTTGATGTGCTAGATGGAGGCATTGGCGAGGGTCTATTTAGTGGGCAATGATACAGATGCTTCCCCTCTAATAGTTTGCAATATTGAAAAGGTTGGGGATCACCATTGATAGTGATCTCTCTTCCATTATAGGGGAATTTGATGCATTGGTGATAGGTGGAGGGTACGGCGAAAGGAATGAATTCATGGCCTCCCGAGGAGAATGTTGTAGGGGAGGTCAAGATCTAGTACTTGGCAAGGGGTTTCAATTGTAATGGGGCCCACTTGAAGAGGTAAGGTGACCACGCCCTTTGAATTTCTTTCTGCATCATCATATGCCTTTATTGTGATCCTTCCTGATGTGTCTATCAGATCCTCAGAAAGTCCGAATTGTTTTATTAATTTGTATGTGCACATATTAAGCCCGGATCCACCATCTATCAGGATACGTTTGACCTTGTGCTTGTGGATGAGAGCTTTGAAGTGCAAAGGTTTGTTATGGTCTTTATCTGCAGGAGCATCTTTGGAGTTAAATACAATGTGTTGCTAGGCAGCAAGGTTTCCAATGAGGGCTTGGAATTGGGTGGCGTTGATGTTATCAGGAACGTGTGATTGGAGAAGGGCTTGTTCCAAAATTTCTTTATGGACCGGGGAAGTCTTGAGAAGTTCCAAAATGGAGATCTGCGCAAGTGTCTTCCCAAGTTGATCAAGGAGGTCATATTGGCGGGTGGAAGACATGGGTGGGGGATTTGGTGGGGGAGGAACTCCTTGGATGGTGACTCTTCCTCAGCATGTAGTTGCATTGCAGTCATTCTGGAAATGGGAGATGGAAGGTGTGGCGCCTTGAATGACTATCCTAGCAGGATTTGGTCTGCTTTGGGAAGAAGGAGAATTGACTCCTTGGATGGTTATGACATTGACATGATTGTCTACAGGTTCAATGCGACCTACTAAAAAATCAAAACTGGTTATGTGATTAGCATAGTCATAATCCATTGCATTAGATGATGAGCCTTTCCCTTTATCATGATTCAGGAAGGGTTCCTGGTACATTTTGAGTTTGCCATTGTTATTACCAGGTTTTGCATTTGCTACTTCAATCTCACCTCTATCAATGAGATCTTGTATGTAGATCTTCAGTTTCATACATTTTTGTATATCATGTCCCTTGATACGATGGTATTCACAATACTCATTTTCATTATACCATCTTGGTTTAGGTTGATTGGGGTCAAATGGGCGAGTAATTGGAAAAACCACTACACCTACTTGGACAAGTTTTTGAAACACCACTTCAATAGGTTCAGCCAGAGGAGTGAAATCTCTTGGAGTCCTATTATTCGATTGGGGTGGTCATCCCTAGATTGAGACATTGTTGTGAGATTTTTTGGATTGATTTTGGTTGTTGAATTGATGATTGTTGGTGGTGGATTTTGGGGGAGCGGCCACGGTTTGGACCCGCTTTGCATCAGTTACACCATCATTGACCACATTTTTGTTTTTTGACCAAAATTTGGCTTGTCATTATAATAAGAGGAAGAACTTTGTGTTAATTTCTGGTAATGTTTCAAGGTTCCTTCCTCCAACAAGACACGTTTGAGGGCGAGGCCCTTATCTGTCAATTTTTGGAAGGATTTGATACATTGAGATATTAAAGGTCTTGAAAGTTCAAGCACCAAGTTCTTTTGGAATAGCTCAATTTGATATTGTTCTGGCATGTCCCACTGGAATTTCTTGATAAGATGTGGCCATCTTTGTAGGAAATTGGTGAAGGTTTCTCTGGGCCTTTGTTTTGTATTACATAAGTCCATCATAGATACATCATTACCCATGTTGTATGCATAGTGGGCCACAAATTTTTCTGCCAAGTCTAGAAAAGAGACAATGGAACCTCGTGGTAAAGATGAGAACCATGCCAAGGCATCTCCCGTGAGACTCTTGGGAAAGAGTCTGCGAAGATAAAGGTCACTATAGGAGACTTCTTGGCATAGGATGTGAAATTCTCAGGCATGGTCGTAGGGATCTCCTTTGCCTTCATACTTGGTGAATTTAGGGATCTCAAATCCCTGGGGATATGGTGCAACTGATATAGACGGGTCATAAGGACAAGGGCAAAACTCTTCGAACAAGTAAGTTTTTCTTTTATTAGTCCTTTGTTTCATGTCCTTGATGATATTCTTCAAGTCTTGAATTTCTTTGATGAGGTCTTGTTGTGGGCTTTGATAATGATGAAGTGTATTTGCCCCAAGAATTGGATGAACCAAAGAAGGTGCACCACCACCAATATATTGATATGATGAGGAGGTGGGAACGTGGGATGTGATGACCGATGTCACTGGGGTTTGAGTGATAGTTGGTTGTGGTCCACAAATGGTTGTGATGGGATTGAATACGACCCGGATAAAATTTGCGACATTGTTGGGAGGAAGGGAAGTTTGTGGAATAGAAATTTGTGGTTGAATAGAAGGAGGTGGTATAGAAGTTTGTTGGAGAATAGATGAGATCAGATTTGATAGTGGTATGGATGGTAAAGAGGAAGAAGGTGGGATGGAGACCATAGTGGGAGGTACCGCGGGTGGCATTGATTGAGCCTGGATGATTGATGGGGCTGCAATTGATTGAGTTTGAATAGTAGGTGTAGCACTTTGTGTGGGAGTGAGGTCTCCTTGTGGTTGTTGGGTGAGAGCGGATCTATTAAATTCAAGCGGAAGTTGAGCTCCATGTTCAAGGAGAGTTTTCAGAAGTGCAGTAGGATTGTGTTTAATAAACTTTTCCATCATCTCTTGGTTATAAGAATCCGCTAGGAAAGTTTGCACTTCCGGACAAAGTTCATCTTGGTTAACCATGTGAAGATTTTGACTTTGATCTTGATCACTAGGTTGCCCACTTTGTGTATGATCTTATGTGGGATCTTCATATAGGACATCAATGTTCGGCATGCCATATTGTTGTTTAGCCATCTTTTTCTTTTGGGATCGAGTTGCGACCATACACGATATTTGTGATGAAATGACTTAGGAAATTTGAGGATGATTGATGGAGGAGGTATAGTAGTGATGGTTTAGAAGAAATTTGATGACTAGGTTGTCTTTGGTATGAACATGAAGGATCGATTTGAATGGCAAGTTGTATGAAGGGATATGACCACCCTAATTTGGACGATAGTTGGTGTTTCAAAGGACAAACTTGAATGTTGATGGAGATGACAGAATCTTAGCTTCTCTCTTAGGCTTATGAAATATGGGATAGATAAAGCTTTGACGCAAATTTTGGACTTGATGTGGGTAATGACTTAGACAATTATTTGTGTCTTGACAAATGTTTTTGCAAAGTGTTTGGGGATAGTGATGTGTTTTTAGTCTACTCTAGGAAAGTATGTATCAAACAAAGAAAACATAGTGATCAAATGCATATTATATCAAAGACACTCATGCTCATATACAACATTCTTAAGGCTGACAAGGACAATAGTCATTGAATTCCAATTGGTTTCCCATCTATGCTTACCCAGAGTGGACACTTAGATGCCTGACCCCACTGGCTCCCCTCCACGACACTCACTTCTTGGGGTAGCCAAGCATCAATTCCCATGAAAACTCCTCATGGCGAACTTTAGGTCTCTACTAAGGGCCGTAAGAATATGGGCCGCTTCAAAGGTCCGACCTCCTACACCAATGACTAGAAGGTTTTTGGCCACTACGAACAAGGTGTTTAGTAAGTCTTCCCGTTAGGAGCTACCCTTCGAAGTTGAGCAAGCACAATTGAGGCCTATAGCCCAACAAAGCACCAAGAACTTAGTAGTCACGCAATCATGAATGTGATCTCTAGGATCCTACTAAGCACCCAATGTGAAAGTGAACTCTTATATAGCCCCAACCATTAACCCTTTTGTAGTCAATGGCCTATTTATTATAGTGAGTTGGGAACCTCAGGTCCGGGTGTACTCACTTGGGTCATTCCCCTCTTACCTTCTCAAAGAGCAAGTTGGGAGGCCCGCTAGAGGTAAACACACAATCAAACAAGAAAAGGTTGGAGGGTCTAGATTTTTGATCATCTAGCAAGATGAGAGCATACTTTCCTACCTTTACGCTTTTCTTAAAGACACATAAGACAATGGTTCATTCCATTTTAATTGATATCTAGGTGCCTAATTTAAATAAATGCACAATATTTGGTTGAATCAGCTAGGCAACCTGCAAAACCACTTGATTAGTAGTTTGAAAAATGGAGTCTTCAAAAAGCATTCCGCAAAACAACTTGATTAGTAGTTTGGAAAAATAGTCTTCAACAAGCGTCCTTTAAAAAAACAACAAAATGACAAAAATATTAATTTTTTTAATTTTTTGGGAATGAATAGAAAAACATGGATAAAAACATTTTTACTAATGACAAATGTGGATTTGAAGAAAGCTTTGATGGGTAAATGGGGTTTGACTAGGTTTTTGCCACTTTCCAAGGGATAGGCAAGCGAAAAATGGGGATTTTGGAGGAGAGATGAAGGAATGGGAAAATTTGTCAAAGAGGGGCAAAGAGGGGCAAAGAAGCAAAAGTTGGAGATGGATAATATGGGAAAAATTTGGAGGTGATTGGATAAAAGGGGAAGAAGTTATGACAAACCCTAAAAATAGAGAAATATGGGATTTAGGTTTCAAAAAGTGGATTTTTGGGATAAGGCCCCCAAGGAAGAAAATGTGGAAAATGGCAATGCGGAGAATCTGGTGGAGTTTGGAGGAAAATGGAGTCGAGATAAAGAAGATATGGTGAAAAAACAGAAATTTAACAAAGCAGACACCCTAGATTTAACAGAGCAGAAACCCAAATTTAACAGCATAAAAAAATGTCAAAGGTCTAGATTTCTAATTGTCTAGATAGATGAGCATAATCTCCTACTTTCACACTTTCCTACGGTCAGACAAATTATATTTAAATAGAGCAGATAATAGGAAATGAAAAAAAAAAGAAATGTAGATTACAGTTAGCACCTAAAAATTTCAAATAGATTAACAGAGTAGACAGTGGCACTAAATAGATAGAAAAGTGTCAAAGGTCTGGATTTCTAATTGTCTAGATAGACAACAGCATACTCTCCTATTTTCACACTTTCCTGCGGTCAGAGCATACAGTTGCGCTAAACAGAATAGAAAAGTGAAAGGTCTGGATTTCTGATTATCTATATAGACAAGAGCATACTCTCCTACTTTCACACAAATTATAATTAAACAGAGCAGATAACAGAGCAAATAACAGATCGGATAAAAGGAATTCAAATTCCCACAAAAACGCTCGTGCTAATCGCAGAGCTATCGTGCTGAAACTAAAATAGAAACAGAAAAAGAATAGAAACAAAAATGCAACATAAATAGAAAAGAAGTTGTTGCGCATAAATATAGAGCCGCTATTCTGGAACCTGCAAAAAAAAAGAATTTTTTTTTTTTTCTGCAGTTGTGCTATTTTGGAACCTGCGTCTCACAACTCACAAAAACCTAAAAAAAAAACATTAGTTCTTAGGGACGTGGGTCCCATCGGGCGTGCCAAAATGAAGAGGGAAAAACATATTTGAAGATCAAATGATCAAAACATAACGAAATAAATATGCAGAATGCTAAAATATCATTAAAAGACCATTTCACCTTGCTATTTTACCTTCTCGTTCAGATTGAGCTTGATGAAGTGAAGGTGCCCCTTGATAATGCTCCACTTGATGTGCTCCTTTGATTGTTGGATGTGGATGGCTCTCCAATGTTGTGCACAAATGGAATGAATTTGAAAAATGATAAGGATGAGATGATCAAGTTGCCAAGATGATTTCCTGGACTCAAAAGGGCAGCATAAACTTACTGGATTTCAAGATGTTTTGAATGAAGGGATGGAGCTCTATTTTATAGGAAGAGAAGAGGAAAACGAATGGCTAGGACCAATTCGAGATGAAGGGATAAGATTTACTTGTGAGCTCACACAAGGTCCAAGAGAGGGTGTGGAGACCAAGAATTATGCCTTAAAGGCATTTCGTATCTCCACACTCCACAAGATGCATTGGAGGAATTAAAAATTCTCCAAAAAAGGATATCATGGGGATTGGAGGAATAAAAAGGAATTAAAAATTCCTTGGGAGAGGGGATGCCTATAGGAATGTGTGATTTTGAAAATCTTACATTCACCTAGGAAAAGAGCATTTAAAGCTAGTGGCTGGATGAAAAAGACAAAGAGTTGACTTTGTGACTAATCATGATGATTAACCATTAACGAATCATTAGGAGGGGGATTAGAGGAAATGTTAGGTGGGATTAATATTTGTAGGAGAATTTGACTAGGAGAGAGAATGAGTGGAGGGAATAAAAAATTAGAAGAATAATGTTAAGTGATTTTAGGGAGTTTCTAGAAGAATGAATTAAGAAGATGATTTGTAAGAATCATGTAGGTTAACTAATTAATTGAAATTAATTAGCTAAGAGGAAGATTTGTGAGGATTTGATTTTTTTAGAAGAATAAAGAAAGGGATTGATTTATTAAATCAATCATATGCTATAGTGACAATATTAATTATATTTAATTAATATTGAGAGGAATTTGAATTAACATAATTAATTAATTAATTATGTGAGGAATAATTAAAATAATTATTTTTAAGTGTCTACACTCCCAATCTAGGTCATAGGGAGAAGGCGAGAGAGCTCAAAGAGGGACAACATCTAGAGCGGAACCAGGAGTCTCACCCATGGTGAGAGCGAGGGACAAAGCCTCTTTAACTTTAGTGTCCGCGAGCTTGGAAGAGGTGAGTGTCAATGATTGTGTGAAGATCAAATACAAGGATGAAATCTCCTCCAATGAGTTGAACATGCAAGCCTCCGTGGAGGAAGTGAGTGACTCACTCAGAGAAGATGAAATGAGAACAAGACTGTCGACCTCTGGAAGAGGGGTAGTGACAAACGTAAGAGAAATCAAGGCCCTCTCAATCACATAAAAAAAAATAGGCAAACCACCAGGCACTGAAATAGGTAGAGGAAGGGACGAAGAACATACCTGCGATGATTTGCAGTGTCAAAACTCCAGGATAGGGCCCTGCTCAAACTTGCATTTATATGAGACTGGAGTGTCAGGTCTCCTATTGATCATAGAAGGATGAAGGACCCTAGCAAAGCTTGGATTCAAAGTAGAGGTAGATCAGGCGGAGTAGACAAAGTTGTGCTAGACACCACCTGCATGTGCGACATATCAAGAGGCTGAGACAAAGGAGGCATGTCCGACAAAGATGTGATAAGATGAGGCTCCAAGGAAGGAGTGATGAAGACTTGCACTCGCTTAGGGGGAGGTTGATCAAAATCCCTTAAAGCGGCAAGGAGATAGATCGAAATAAATGTAGAGATGGGAGAAACCAAAGGGATAGGATATGAAACAACAGTGCTGGGTGTCAGGGCCACACCAGTGGACTACAAGGCAATGTCATGATCTCGAGCTTGGGCTCATCGAAAGCGTTTACACTTACATGTACGATGGTTTCGACGGAGGTGAGGACCACCAACTGAAGCTGGAGAGGACTTAGGAGCATCATGTTCTATAGGAGAGGCCTCCAAAATTGTCTCAAGGATGAGAGACCACCCAACTGATGAAATAGGAGGTGCATCCTGGAGAGGCACCATATTCACAACAATGGGTTCCCTACCTCGTTTCGCTCGAGGAGCGATCAGAGGAATAGAGGGTGCTAACACAGGCTGTGAGGAAGGTCCAAGAAGAGATGAAGGGACACGAGATGAGCACTTCCCCTTGTCCCAACAAGATGGCTGAGGAATGTCAGCCATGATCGGGAGATTGAAGGGAGGGTGAGCCGTGGATTCACTGACAGAAAGTAGAAGCTAGGTTAGTGAGCTGTAACAACTACTGACCCATGTTCTATAGAATGGTATTCAACATAGGATTAGGAGGTGGAGGTTCACCATCACCTCCACCGAATCCTCCAAGGTAAGTCGAGATGCCTACAGATGTGGTTCCAACACTGATCATTTTAATATGAGCAACAATAGAGGCAAATCTCAAACCACTATCCATGTCGATGTAGCCCAAGAGAGTAAGTGAAGCACTGACACTGGAATGGTGGAGTCCACCATGTGTGCGTTCAACCCTAGGATGCCAACACTAACTTGGGAACTAAAGGTATCATACTGATTATTCATAGGGGGTGCATCTTCCAAGGGCATGTGGCTCTTAACAATCATGGACAAGGCCTTCAACATCTCCAGCCCTCTCTTGTCGGAGATCAACATATCTCTCAAGGTACTCATGACATTCCTGACCTAGGGGAGGATGTTCTCTCTATTCAGGAAACCCTCAAAGTCTCTCAGATTCTTCTCTAACATATTGATCTTCTCAAAGTCCATAGTGACTACAAAATCATGATCAACAACATGAGGGGAAGATGAGGTAGAACTCTTAGGAGAGTTAGGATGTGAAATAGAAGGAGAGGGCCCCCCAGCTAGAATAGATTTCAGACTATGAGAGGCCAAGAACTCATTGGGATCAGGCAACTGCTCGCCCTGCATAGTGCCGGGTAGAGGAGAACTGTAGCGATCAGGGGGAAAACTTCACCTAGACGACCTCCTAACTACAACTCCTGTTGTAGTTTGAGTCGTAAAGCTCATAGACAAGCTATACAATGTTTAGGACCATAGCACAGGGACACACAAAAAAGGTTTGGAAAGATAAGAGTCTTGTTCTAAATTAAAAATTTAAGTGTTGAAAGGAGAAATGAAGATAAATGTAAATGCTTTGTTTGTTTTCAATTTTCTTGTTTTTATTTTTCCTCATTTTTTTGGTTTGTTTTTGTTTTTTATTTAAACTTTTTGGAAAATAAAAAGATTAATGCAACTAGACAAAACATAAAGTAAACAAATGCACAAGAAATCCTAGTTCACATCAGGTTCACCAAAAAGTAAGGGAGAAAATTTGTCATTTGAAGGATGATGAATCCTCAAGGACAAACTAACCCTCCGTTACCTCCTCAAACTGGTGCTAAGATGAGCAGGGGATAAAAAAATTATGCAAGAAGTGTCAGACACCTGAGAGGTGTCTCTAGATGGCTTTGCAAAGCCTTTGTCCTCGGGATGAGCGTGCGGAGCTGGGACACTAGCGCAACGTGTTGTCATCTTGTATGGATGGAGCACAAAATGTGGATAGAGAGTCTAGGATGTACTAATAGAATTTGTAAAATGACTAAATAATGCTAAAATGACTAAAATAAATGAATCATGAAATAGGATAATAAAATACTAAAGGAGTAAGAAAATATCACAATAGGTCCATGCTATGAAGCCTCCCACAACTCAATGTCCTCCTCACGATGATATTACTACACGCATACACGAGAGGAAAATGTTGGGGTTGTGTTTTGGAGTTTGCCTAAGTCGGACCCCCATTTTGGTGTTTCCGCCTCCACATACAACCCAAGAAGCCACAGAATAACAAAAATGATAAAGATAATAGATAATACAATACGAGATTGAAAATAAATATTGGAAAGTGCAAAAATAGAGGTTTGAGTAGACTCCTCTTTCACGAACGATCGTTGGAATTCTAGGGTGAAGTGTTTGAAATGCTTGAAGTGCTGCAATAATGGTTGTGTTCTCCAAAATAATCTCCAAGAGCTCCACCTACAAGAAGGGATGCCAAAAAAATACCTAGAATAATCCCCTCAAATGCCTCTAACATGAAAGATAAAGGCCTAAGAAGGAATTCGGATGTTGGTGGGCGCATGCAGAGATGTTATGATTCCTTCCGAGTGTAGACACAACACTCAAACGACCACTTGCGGATTGTCAGATTCACGAGACCATAGCATGCCACACAGACGTCTTTGTGCTGCACCTTATTCCTTAGAGGTGATAGGTTGGTGGAGTTGGCAATACTTTGGCTGGAGCTAACAAGGATAGCTTGAGCAGACAAAAGGACAAAGTGGCGGGGTCCGACCTCCAATGGCATGGGGGAAGGTGCCATTGGTTGTGCTTATCACCAAGGGGTGAGATTTTAGACACTACACACTTGTATTATTTTTCAAGAAGAAGGATGGTACCCTTCACTTATGCATTGAGTACATGATACTAAATAAAGTGAAAATAAGAAACAAGTACCCCTTGCCACACATTGATGATTTGTTTGATCCAATGTGAGGGGCCACAATGTTTTCTAAAATAGACCTATGATTAGGATATCAACAACTGAGACTTAAAGATGAGGATATTTATAAGATGGCTTTTATAACTCGTTATGGATACCATGAGTTTACCATGTTACCTTTCAAGCTTACCAACACCCTAGTCGCATTCATGAATCTGATGAATAGTGTGTTCTATGATTATCTCGACAAATTTGTGTTGGTTCTATTATACGATATTCTAATATACTATAGGAATGAGGAAGAACACTTGCAATATTTGCAAATAGTCCTACAATGGATTCAACATAACAAACTATATGGGAAGTTATCTAAATGCACTTTCTTTAAGAAAGAAGTGCACTATCAAGGGTATATCATCTCTGATAAGGGTATATGCATGGATCCAGTCAAGATAAAAGCTATTTCAGAATGACCAATCCCTAGAAATGTGTAGGAAATAAGAAGCTTTATGGGTTTGGCAAGGTACCATAAGAAGTTTGTAATGGACTTCTCATGAATAGCCTACCCCATAACCTCTCTCCAAAGAAAAGGGAAACATTTTGAGTGGAACGAAAGGTGGTAGAAGGCTTTTGAACTCATCAAGAATAAATTGACCACAATATCGATACTAAAGGTATCAGATCTAGAGGGACATTTTATGGTAGTAAGTGATACCTTCAAAGAATGATTAGGATAATTCCTAATGCAAAATGGGAAAGTTTTTCCTATCAATCTTGAAAATTAAAGAAGCATTAGTAGAATTATGTGCCTCATGATCTAGAACTTGTTGCAATTGTGCATTATTTACAAATGTAGCATCAATACCTATTAAAGAAGCCATTTGAACTCTAATCTAATCACCAGGGGTGAGATATATTTTTACACAACCAAATCTTAATGCCCAGTAGAGGAGATGGTTAGAATTGATTTTTAACCATTATTTTGTGATTAGTTACATATAGGGAAAACAAAATCGAGTGGTAGATGTTTTGAGCTACAAATGTCATATAACCATCATGGTTTTAGTCCACATAGATTTTAGGACCCAATTGCTACAACAACTAGAAGAAGATGGGTATTACCAACTAGTAAAAGAATCCCTCCAAATTAACCTGCAAGACCCTAGATATGTAGGATTTAGTTTTGAAGTTGATAATCTATTAAGATATCAAGGAAAAATGTATGTGCCAAAATCTCTAGAGCTAAGAAGTATAGTATTCTCATCAATGATGCAATAAAATTGATCAATTGGATTCAATTGGAATCAATGGATAGTACATAGGAGACCCATTGGTTAAATAAGCCAAGATGAGAATATAGGAACTTGCATAAGATTATGATAGTGTTGTAATCTAATTACATGAGAAAAAGTGAAACCATGAAAGGTGGATGTGATAATGTGATAAAGCCACTAAAGATGGAGACACCACATAAAGTGAATAATGATAATATAATAACACCACCTAAAGTGGAGATGATCCTAGAAGCTCCTATGTGGTCCTTAAGTAAGCTTAAGTGATATGCAATTAGGACCTAAGTGAAGAATAACAAAGATATAACACGTTAATTACGCCAACACCTCCCCAAGTGAAACTTATGGAGAATGTACACAAAATATTCTCTAGTGTCCCCATGTCAATGCTAAAAGTTTCCCCCTCTAAATTACATGTACTAGGCCACACAACTGAAATAATATAAGATCTAGTGAAGATGATCCAAAGACTCAAGTGTCTCCTCTAAAGACAAAGAGATCTCCTCCGAATGGTATACATAAGTATCCACAATCACATCAAACTTTAAAAAATGATCATGCAAATAATGAACAAGAGGGTTGATGTGCTCCCTCACAACAATTGAAGAAGGATCATCTCCATCAAAGAGAAGATGTATGTCATTAATGATGTCTCCCAAATCCGCAATGTCAAATTCCAAAAAAAAACTTGGAATGTCTACCAAGTTATCATTCGGTGATGCCATGTTTGCAAGACAGAGTGTCTCTTGTTGTATGAAATCATAAGGAGCCAAAACTGTATCAAAACAAGTATCATCAAATACAACAATCAATGAAGGAGATGGAATATCAACACATGTCTCAAGAACCTCAGGAGATGAAAGCACTCGAAGATTCAAATGAACATCCCAAATCTCCTCAAATGTGTCCACACTAGATGAAATAGCGTGTACATAACCTGAATCAATAATAGGAGTAAAATTTGAGAATGTGTAGACTCCAGAATGATGATCAACCTCAACTGCAACAATATATCTTCTCTACAAATCCCAAATGATGATAGAATCTAGTGTGAACTCAATACTCTTTCCTACTCCACCATGTGTGATCTGATAGATAGAAATGATATTGGTTGACAATGAAGGCACACATACAACATCATTGAATGCTTTGTCAATCAAGTCAATTTATCCCTTCTGACAAACACACATATATGTATTGTTAGCCATCACGACGTGTGGTGATGAACAAAACTCAAATGAAGAAAATACACTCTTAAAAAAATTCATATGATGTGAAGCTCTTGAATCAACTATCCACCCATCTGAATTAAAATTTGCAATTGCAACAAGTGCTTTTCCATTATGTATCTCTAGCTTAGATGATGATGATGAAGAAGAAGAATAGGATGAACCACTTGACATTTTTGAAGGAAAATTGATTGGATTCTTCTTAAGAAAATGTTTCAACTCATCCATTTGTTTTAGATAACATTAGTATTCATTATGCCCCGATTTCTCGCAATATGTACAAGTAGGTTTCTCCTTCTTAGATGATTCCCCATTAGGAGAGGACGTTGAATCTCTTTGTTGGGGAGAGGAAGATTGTGCTTTATCCTTCTATGGCTTTGTCTTTGATTGCTTTTTCTTCTTGTTGGATCCTTTCTCATGGCTAGCCACCAAAGCACGTGACTTAGATGACTTGAGAATACCTATTGTGTTCAACTTTGCTTGTTCAAGAATCAACGTATCAGTGAATTAATCAAAGTATGGTGTAGTATAGGCACTCCCCTTTGTCAATTAATGAGTGTGGAAACTAGAAACAAAAGTTGCGCACTTTGAAGGAAGCTTGTCCAACAAATCAAAGACCAACCTTGCATCCTTTTCATCAATGCCAAAATCCTTGAGTTTTTCTCTTAGCTCATTTGCCTTAGTTACATAGTCTTGGATTTATCAAAATTCTTAGAATCTAATTTGGGAGATCATTTCAAACTTGTAACCTCTAATCCCTTCAACTTTTCCATACAATTGAGCAAGTTTGTCCCAAGCATCCTTAACTATTTTACACATCAATATGAAATATAAGACTAGTTGATACGTATTCCCTTAATGTTCCAAGAGCCATAATACTTTTAATGTGCCAATCCATTTTTTACATTAGCATCTAGTAGTTTTGAAATAGATCCATCATTAATGAGTTAATTCTTTTTTCATGAGCTTACTCTATGCATTTATTTTCCATGTTGCATAATTGTGTAGAGTTAGAAGTGGAAATTTAGGAGAATCCATAACTAAAAATCAAAAGAGCACAAGAGAGAGCTGGAGGCACAAGCACACAACACACCCTCTAAATAAGAATTCTATTTTTATAAATAAAATATGAAAATAGGCAACCATCACCATTATACAAGTCTATTTAAATAAGTGGAAAAGTCAAAAGTTTGTGTTAAGTAAAAATAATTAAATCTTTTTATTTGTATTAATAACAATTAATTGTTATTATGATACTACATACTTTTTTAAAAATTTAAACATTATATCATATAATGATTAAAGGGGTAGTCATAAAATAAAAGTAACTTTGTTTAAGTTTTCATACAATTCATACCAAATAATGACGAAAAATTATTGAAATCATATATTCAATAAAAAGATAGTGACAAATCTTGATGAGAAAGAAAAGTGTATTTTCATACATTGTATAAAAAAAGAAATGTAAAAGGAAGAGAAGTGAAGTGACCTAGCTTATAGAATTTAAGATTATTTCAAATACCCATGCAAATTGTAAATTCTAATATAATAATGACTTTTTATATACTCCATCTCCTTGAAAAGTTCAAACATAATAATACTTTTATAAATAATATTAGTTTTATATAAATTTTAATTAAAAAAAAAATATAAGTTAAAAAATATATGACAAACATAATAATACTTTTATAAATAATATTAGTTTTATATAAATTTTAATTAAAAAAAAAAATATAAGTTAAAAAATATATGACAAACATAATAATACTTTTATAAATAATATTAGTTTTATATAAATTTTAATTAAAAAAAAAAATATAAGTTAAAAAATATATGACAAACTATATGATGAAATTTTATGAAACCCAGATCTAATTTACCCCACTTTAATCAAATATAAACCCTACTAACACAATTAAAATTTTAAAACCATTGCATATAAATCACAACCACACTGACAAAATGTAAATCTATTTTGTTGCCACTTAAGTCTGTTGAATATATACATGAAAGCCCAACACAAACCACGTATACCAATTCAGGAAAACCATAAACAGTCCAACATTGTTAAGCCATTGATTATAGATTGGAATGTAACCTTAAAAACATCAGACCAAATTATTGAAGCCATAATCCATCCCATCTATCTTGTCCATTTCAAACAAATTTAAAAAACAAACATAGCCTTGTTTATTTACTTCAACCCATTTAATATAATTCACAATCATAATCCAAATTAACCAGTCACCTGCTAAGAATGAGTGTATATATAGGTAGCTTCCCACTTCATTTTGCTATAAACGGTGATAGATACCACTCAGAGCTTAGGAGAGGAATGTATGAGAAGTGAGTGCTACGTAAGGCCATGAGAAGAAAGGAGCTGAGTGTGAGGAGATTGCAGAAGACATGTAAGGATTTCATTTCAGTGATAGATCTTGGTTCAAATTTGTCTTTTTATTGTCATTATTAAATGATTCTCAGATTAATTCCTTTGAATATAAAAACATATAAAGAAATCACATCCCAGAAAATGAAAAACAATAAAACAAATTGAAGGAAAAATCCACCGAAATTATTTAACATGAATGGTATAAACCATCCACTGCATATGCTGAAAGTTAATTGAGTGTAAACCCAAAATATGTAGAAATCAGCTGATTTCTACATGACAAATTAGAAATCAGCCTACAATACAGAAGTATAACAATAAAACCAAAATGCATAGAACCTGGCTCTGATTTCAATATGACAACTAAGATGAAAATGCTAATCAGTGCTTGCAGATGCGGTTAGACAAGTATGACTCCTTTCTTCTGAGAAGAATTCAATTGCAGAGCTGCTACTAAAATCTCAGGGCTTTTTAATTCCAAGATCTGGATCGTCTGTTGACTGTGGCTGTCCATCAATGGCTGCCACTTGTTGGGCAGATCTGCCTAGATAGCCGTATACAATAGCACTAACGTTTTCAATCTGCAAAACAAAGCATAATCTTATTATTACCATTTGGGCTCCAATCTAGGGTTCTAAAACAACATCTCAAAAACAGAGATCAAATTATTTGGTTTAAACTGCTTAGAGTTATTTATAGATCGATGTATCTACAAAATTATTTTTCATCTAAGTCCATGTTTCCAATCATATTATATGATTATGATCCATCATCCTAACTGAAAATTATTCTTCATCTAGATCCATGTTTTGATCTATCATCTTAACTGAAAATTATTCTTCATGCTACCCAAAAATCTAAATGCACCATACCTCCTGTGTTAAGCGTTGATTGTCCTGATTGTAGTACTCTATGTTAGAGATCATTTGTTGCATGCCATGAGGTCCTCGGCATTCTTGGCAGATGGCATTGTTAAGTGTTTGTCGAAGTAAATGGTTTTCATTGAGGAGCATTTGTTGTTCCTGGCGAAGAAAGCAGTTATCACTACGATCCACCTGAGCCTGCTCCAAAGTCCAAACCAAACAACAACAATGATATAGTTTGTCTAAGATTTCAATGATAATGAATTCATTCATTAAAAAGGAATTATTAATAACCTTTATATTAGATCTCTTGTTCTGGAACCAGTATTTGACTTGTGTTGGTGTGAGATCCAGTTGAATGCTCAGTTGTGCTCTTTGTTTGTCATCAGGAAGTGGGCACTCATTGAAAAATCTGCACATAGACAGAGAGAAAGAACACATATAAATGGAAATCTACATCTTGAAAAAACTCGTTTCAAGCTTCAAATATTGTAGAAAATTAATGAAAGGGAAAGATGAAGTGTAAAACCCTTCCAAATGCTGAGCTTGTGCAGGAGTCAAACGTTGATAGCTTTTTCTTAGGCTTTTTGGTTGATCCTTTTCCATCTGATCACTCTCTTGCTCTTTGCCCTTGCTCTCCATTTTCTTGTGCTGCTGCATCAAGGAAAATAAAGTCACTATAGATGACAATTTAAATTAAAACCTAAGATGCATTATATAGATTTAAAAAAATCAGCCAACCTATATTTTAAAAATAAAATAATAATATTTTTCTAGTTTGTCACTAATTCTTGAATAAATAAATTTAAAAAATTAAATAAAATAATTTAAAAATAATTTTTAAATATAAAATGTCAAAAATCATTCATCTCAAATTTTGTCATTCATGACACAATGTGATGATTTAATCATGTCATTGTTGTTGTAGTCACTAATGTTCTGACTTCTTATATATCAAAATTTTCAAGAATAATTCCCTATTACCAATAAAAAGAAAATTAAAATTAATAAAATAATTCACCATAGATAAGACAATCAAATCTAGATCGCAATACCCTAGATACTAGAATCAAATCTAAATCACCAATCTAGCTGGTAAACATTGAGGCCACAATACCCTAGATACTACAATCAAATCCAGGTCACTAATCTAGCTAGTAAACATTGAGGCCACAATGCCCTAGATACTACAATCAAATCCAGGTCACTAATCTAGCTGGTAAACAAACATTGAGGCCACAATACCCTAGATACTACAATCAAATCGAGGTCATTAATCTAGCTGGTAAACATTGAGGCCACAATACCCTAGGTACTACAATCAAATCTAGGTCACTAATCTAGGTGGTAAACATTGAGGCCACAATACCCTAGATATTACAATCAAATCCAAGTCACTAATCTAGCTAGTAAACATTGCAGATCCATGTAACTAATCTAGCTGGTAACTATAAGTAGATCCAGGTCACTAATATAGCTAGTAAGCACTGATGACTCATCTAGTTGGTGACTATAATCAAATCCATATCACTAATCTAGTTGGTAACTATAATCAAATCCATATCACTAATCTAGTTGGTAAATATCCCGTTGGTAAACATTGAGGTAGTAGTACTATATAAAATATAATCTAATCCAAGTCACAAATCTAACTTGACTCAAACATTTAAATTAAAGTATTTGATCCATATCTAATTAATGAATTGTGTTATAAGATTAAAAAAGCAAAGGTACAACATATTTATACTATTTTTCTTACATTATTAATTTATTATTATTTATTTTCATTAAAATATATGATCCATGTCCTATTAATGAATTGTGTTTTAAAATAAATAGGCAAAGATATAAAATATTAATATTTTCATTTTAATAATTACACTAATATTTTGATATTTATTATCTTTTTATTACATTATTTATTTTATTATTATTATTTTTTGTAATTTAAATATTTAATTGTTAAAATAAACATATTAATTATTTTATAAAAAATAAAATGATATGTTAACATGTTTATATATATATATATATACTCAAAATTTTAATATATTTTATTAATTATTATAGATATTTTAAATGTAATTATTTTCATTAAGTCATTAATATTGAATTTGATATTTTCCTTAAATTTTAACTTTTTTTAAGAATTATTTACTTTGAATTTCATTAATTACTTTATTTTTATTAGATTTTATTGAATTTATTGTTTTTCTTAAATTTTAACTTTTTAAAAGAATTATTTACTATCACTTGCATTATTTACTTTACTCTTATTAGATTTTATTGAATTTTTTAATTTTCTTAAATTTTAAGTTTTCCTTTAAGAATTATTTACTTTTACTTGCATTATTTACTTACTTTAATTATTATTTTTTTTTAATTTCTAACTTTCAGTTTTATTTTTGAAATCTTTTTTTTGGGAAGTTTCTACCAAAGGAGGTAGATCCCTTCATTAATAGAAAATGGTTTAATACATCTATTGGGATAAGGTGATAATCCCTTCAACTAGTAAATTTACTCTTTTTAATTGAAAGATGAAAACAAATCCCTATAAAACCCAACATAATTTTAAAAGGATGACATTTTAAAATTTACAAAGTCCTTACCTATACAAAACTAAGACTTCACAAACCTTCATTTTTTACCCACAACCACTGCATCGAATACACCCACTACAAAACCCTAGATACTACAATCAAATCAAGGTCACTAATCTAGTTGGCAATCATTAAGGCCACAATGCCCTAGACACTACAATCAAATCTAGGTCACTAATCTAGCTGGTAAACATTGAGGCCACAATACCCTAGATACTACAATCAAATCCAGGTCATTAATCTAGCTGGTAAACATTGAGGCCACAATACCCTAGATACTACAATCAAATCCAGGTCACTAATCTAGTTGGTAAACATTGAGACCACTATACCGTAGATATTACAATGAAATCCAAGTTACTAATCTAGCTGGTAAACATTGAGGCCACAATACCCTTGATACTACAATCAAATCCAAGTCATTAATCTAGCTGGTAAATATTGAGGCCATAATACCCTAGATACTACAATCAAATCTAGGTCACTAATGTAGTTGGTAAACATTGAGACCACAATACCCTAGATATTACAATCAAATCCAAGTCACTAATCTATCTGGTAAACATTGAGGCCATAATACCCTTGATACTACAATCAAATCCATGTAACTAATCTAGCTGGTAACTATAAGCAAATCCAAGTCCCTAATCTACCTATTAAGCATTGAGGCCTCAATACCCTAGATACTACAATCAAATCTAGGTCACTAATCTAACTAGTAAATGTGGGGGCCACAATACCCTAGATGCTACAATCAAATCCAGGTCACTAATCTAGTTGGTAAACATTGAGACCACAATACCCTAGATATTACAATCAAATCCAAGTCACTAATCTAGCTGGTAAACATTGAGGCCACAATACCCTTGATACTACAATCAAATCCATGTAACTAATCTAGCTGGTAACTATAAGCGAATCCGGGTCACTAATCTAGCTAGTAAGCATTGAGGCTTCAATACCCTAGATACTACAATCAAATATGGGTCACTAATATAATTGGTAAACATGGGGGCCACAATAACCTTTGATACTATAATCAAATCCAGTAAATAATCTAGCTTCTAACTATAATCAAATCCGAGACACTAATCTAGTTGGTAACTATAATCAAATCCATGTCACTAATATAGTTGGTAAACATTGGGTTGGTAAACATTGAAGTAGTTATACCATATAAAATATAATCTAATCTAAGTCACTAATCTAATCCAATCCAATCTAATCTAATATAATCTAAGTCACTAATCTAATATAATCTAATCTAAGTCATTAATATAATCTAGTTGGTAAACATTGAGACCACAATACCCTAGATATTACAATCAAATCCAAGTCACTAATCTAGCTGGTAAACATTGAGGCCACAATACCATTGATACTACAATCAAATCCATGTAACTAGCCTTGCTGGTAACTATAAGCAAATCCAGGTCACTAATCTACCTAGTAAGCATTGAGGCCTCAATACCCTAGATACTACAATCAAATCTAGGTCACTAATCTAATTGGTAAACATGGGGGCCACAATACCCTATATACTACAATAAAATCCAGGTCATTAATCTAGCTGGTAAACATTGAGGCCATAATACCCTAGATACTACAATCAAATCCAGGACACTAATCTAGTTGGTAAACATTGAGACCACAATACCATAGATATTACAATCAAATCCAAGTCACTAATCTAGCTGGTAAACATTGAGGCCACAATACCCTTGACACTACAATCAAATCCATGTAACTAATCTAGCTAGTAATTATAAGCAAATCTAGGTCACTAATCTAGCTAGTAAGCATTGAGGCCTCAATACCCTAGATACTACAATCAAATCTTGGTCACTAATCTAATTGGTAAATGTGGGGGCCACAATACCCTTGGATACTATAATCAAATCCAATAAATAATCTAGCTTCTAACTATAATCAAATCTGAGACACTAATCTAGTTGGTAACTATAATCAAATCCATGTCACTAATCTAGCTGGTAAACATTGAAGTAGTAATACCATATAAAATATAATCTAATCTAAGTCACTAATCTAATCTAATCCAATCTAATCTAAGTCACTAATCCAATCTAAGTCACTAATCTAATCTAGTTGGTAAACATTGAGACCACAATACCCTAGATATTACAATCAAATCCAAGTCACTAATCTAGCTGGTAAACATTGAGGCCACAATACCCTAGATGCTACAATCAAATCCAAGTCATTAATCTAGCTGGTAAACATTGAGGCCACAATACCCTAGATACTACAATCAAATCCAGGTCACTAATCTAGTTGGTAAACATTGAGATCACAATACCCTAGATATTACAATCAAATCCAAGTCACTAATCTAGCTAGTAAACATTGAGGCCACAATGCCCTTGATACTACAATAAAATCCATGTAACTAATCTAGCTGGTAACTATAAGCAAATCCAGGTCATTAATCTAGATAGTAAGCATTGAGGCCTCAATACCCTAGATACTACAATCAAATCTAGGTCACTAATATAATTGGTAAACATGGGGGCCACAATACCCTTGGATACTATAATCAAATCCAGTAAATAATCTAGCTTCTAACTATAATCAAATCTGAGACACTAATCTAGTTGGTAACTATAATCAAATCCATGTCACTAATCTAGTTGGTAAACATTGGGTTGGTAAATATTGAAGTAGTAATACCATATAAAATATATAATCTAATCTAAGTCACTAATCTAACTTGACTCAAACATTTAAATTAAAATATTTGGTCCATGTCTAATTAATGAATTATTTTATAAGATTAAACAAGCAAAGGTACAACATATTTATTATATTTTTATTACATTATTAATTTATTATTATTTCTTTTAATTAAAATATATGATCCACGTCCAATTAATGAATTGTGTTTTAAAATAAATAAGCAAACATATTAAATATTAATATTTTCATATTAATAATTACATTAATATTTTGATATTTATTATCTTTTTATTACATTATTTATTTTATTATTATTATTTCTTGGAATTTAAATATTTAATTCTTAAAATAAACATATTAATTATTTTATAAAAATAAATAAAAAATAAAATGATATATTAACATGCTTTTATATATATGCTTAAAATTTTGATATATTTTAATTTATTTTATTAATTATTATAGATATTTCAAATGTAATTATTTTCATTAAGTCATTAATATTGAATTTGTTATTTTTCTTAAATTTTAACATTTTTAAAGAATTATTTACTTGTTTTTTTTTTATCGGTAAAATATATATTTTTATTTAATTGAGATATAAGCATTACAACTTCGGAAAGATAATGAACTATCAAAAAGCTCCCAAAACAAGACATCCATGACACTGTCATCACCACCCTCCCAAAAGATGGATTTCAAAACCAGTAACCAACACCCACACATCCACCCCCCATATTTAAAAGTTAGAAACAACTTATTACATCTTGCCTGTCAAAAAATAGGCATTTCAGCTTGAAGTTTAAAGTTCAACTGTAAAATTAACTGAAAAAGAGAGAAAAGAAAAATGACACCTATGGGTACCGTTCTTGTAATAACCTATTCATGATTCCTCCTTCATGCCTCTTGTAGCCGAGGCACTCGATTCACCAGCCACCCAATTACGGTGAGAGCCTCCTCTTTCAACATGTTGTCGCCTCCTTCTTCCTTCTACCTTCTTACTTGCTGCACCTCGTTGGCTCGGAGAAACCACCCTGCCATCTCGTCCACCTTCTGCATCATCTCCCACCTGTTTAGCTAGTTCTATAGATAGTCTCCTTGTTATCCGCCTCCTAGGGCTCTCGTTCTCCACCGCTCCACCACCACCCTCTTGTCTGATCACATCTTCTATGTGCATAATCTGGATGAAGATTAAAAGCCCTTCCCAGCCTCTCTTCATGTCATCCTTGAAACACATTTTAACTTCCTCACGGCGTCGAAGAAACTGAATGCGTGAGTGACGCGCCCTCATCTCCTCATTTGCCTTCGGGATATCTTCTACAAGATTAAATCCCCATCCTGACACCACCCACTCTACCAAGGATTCCAAATTTAACAAATATTCCCCTGGAATTAGTCTCTGCAACACTTTTCGCACCTCTTCAACCGTGTGTCCCAGCTCTAGACCCTAAGCCATGAGCAGCAAGTAGATGTCTGCTCTGCACCTGTAATGGTGACCAATGACAACCATCTCTTCTCCTAAAACCGGTTGAACTACTTTTAAGAGCAGCGGGTCTTTAATGAGAAACATTCTTTGGAGTTTCTTTGGTGGAACATGACCACGAAATGCCGACATCAATTTGGAAGATTCCAAGGTGAAATTAGCTTCCATTTCTAAGCTTTCTAAAAAATTATAAATTTTTGATAAAACCAGATTTGAAATTGGTTTCACCAACTTGCCAGTTCTATTCATTATCAGTGTGGGCATTACAAAATTAGCATTTAATGCAAGGCTCTCCACCATCATTGCCAATTCAAAGGATGTCGCAATAACTGCTCATTAACTCACACTTGCGCAGGAAAAAAGCCAGCTTCTGACAAGGGATTTGAATTTAATGTCATACCAACTTGGCAATGCATCTTAACTCCATTTAACAATTTCATTTTTGTAATTCCGCCACCTCACCTCCCCTGGCTCGAGGCCACATGCTTCATTTGACAGCTCATCTGCAAGAGTGTTTCCCTCTCTTTTCATGCGAGAGATGCAATAATTATTGAATATTTTTAGTTTTTTACTTATCATATTTACATATTTGTTTAATTTCCAACAGAGAGTGTGTTCGTTAACCAAAGCCTGGACAACAATTTGGGAATCACCCTCTAATTGTAATTTCGACACCTTTAGATTAGATGCTAAATCAATTGCATGTAGAGCCGCCTGAACTTTCACCTCATTATTAGTGTCATCTTGAAGTCTTCTAGCCCCCTTGCATAGGACCTTTTCTTCATCATCACAAGCCACACATCCCTCTTCTGAGATCCCTGGATTGCCTTTTGATGCTCCATCAAAATTTATTTTCACCCACCCCTTCTTTGGTTTTGACCATTTAACCATCTCTCTATCCAGAGAGTCACTAGTAGGATTAACCCTATGGAACCCATGAACGGGTAAAGAATTATTTACCTTTACTTGCATTATTTACTTTACTTTTATTAGATTTTATTGAATTTGTTATTTTTTTAAAATTTTAAGTTTTCCTTTAAGAATTATTTACTTTTACTTGCATTTTTTACTTACTTTTATTATTATTTTTTTAATTTTCCAACTTTTGATTTTATTTTTGAAATCTATTTTTTGAGAAGTTTCTATAGAGGGGGTGGATCCCTTCATTAATAGAAAAAGGTTTAATACATCTATTCGATTAAGGTGATAATCCCTTCAACTAGTACATTTACTCTTTTCAATTGAAAGATGAAAACAAATCCCTATAAAACCCAAAGTAATTTCAAAAGGATGACATTTTAAAATTTACAAATTCCTTACCTATACATAACTAAGACTTCACAAACCTTCATTTTCTACCCACAACCAATGCATCCAATACACCCACTACAAAACCCTAGATACTACAATCAAATCTAGGTCACTAATCTAGTTGATAATCATTGAGGCCACAATGCCCTAGATACTACAATCAAATCCAGGTCACTAATCTAGCTGGTAAACATTCAGGCCACAATACCCTAGATACCACAATCAATTCTAGGTCATTAATCTAGCTGGTGAACATTGAGGCCAAAATACCCTAGGTACTAGAATCAAATCCAGGTCACTAATCTAGTTGGTAAACATTGAGGCCACAATATCCTAGCTATTACAATCAAATCCAAGTCACTAATCTAGCTGGTAAACATTGAGGCCACAATACCCTTTATACTGTACAATCAAATCCATGTAACTAATCTAGCTGGTAACAATAAAAAATTCAAGTTACTAATCTAGCTAGTAAGCGTTGAGGCCGCAATACCCTAGATACTACAATCGAATCTAGGTCACTAATCTAATTGGTAAATGTGGGGGCCACAATACCCTTTGATACTATAATAAAATCTAGTAAATAATCTAAGCTTATAACTATAATCAAATCCAGGACATAATCTAATCCAAGTCACTAATCTAACTTGACTCAAACATTTAAATGAAAATATTTGGTCCATGTCTAATTAATGAATTGTGTTATAAGATTAAACAAGTAAAGGTACAACATATTTATTATATTTTTAGTACATTATTAATTTATTATTATTTCTTTTAATTAAATATATGATCCATGTACAATTAATAAATTGTGTTTTAAAATAAATAAGCAAAGATATTAAATACTAATATTTTCATTTTAATAATTACATTAATATTTTGATATTTATTATCTTTTTATTACATTATTTATTTTATTATTATTATTATTTTTTTTGATAGGTAATGGGCCAAAGACAATAAGGTGTACATACTCTACCCCCTTTGTGGGATTTGAACTTGTGACCTCTATTTCAAGAGCATAAATTCTCCACCACTAGGCCAACTCAAGTTGTACATTTATTTTATTATTGTTATTTCTTGTAATTTAAATATTTAATTCTTAAAATCAACATATTATTTATTTTATAAAAATAAATAAAAAATAAAATGATATATTAACATGCTTTTATATATATGCTTAAAATTTTGATATCTTTTAATTTATTTTATTTTAATTATTTTATTGATTATTATAGATATTTTAAATGTAATTATTTTCATTAAGTCATTAATATTGAATTTGTTATTTTTCTTAAATTTTAACTTTTTTTAAGAATTATTTAGTATTACTTGCATTATTTACTTTACTTTTATTAGATTTTATTGAATTTGTTATTTTTCTTAAATTTTAACTTTTCCTTTAAGAATCATTTACTTTTATTTGCATTATTTACTTACTTTTATTATTATTTTTAAAAATTTTTGAACTTTAGATTTTATTTTTGAATTCTTTTTTTTGAGAAGTTTCTACCAAAAGGGTAAATCCCTTCATTAATAGAAAAAGATTTAATACATCTATTGGACTAAGGTGATAATCCCTTCAACAAGTACATTTACTCTTTTCAATTGAAAGATGAAAACAAATCCCTATAAAACCAACACAATTTCAAAAGGATGACATTTTAAAATTTACAAAGTCCTTCCCTATACAAAACTAAGACTTCACAAACATTCATTTTTTACCCACAACCAATGCATCGAATACACCCACTACAAAACCCTTCTTGGGATTAGCATTGATTTTTGTAATCGCCTCAATAATAAGTGTCCTCCATTCTGCCTTGACTAGCTTGTTGGTCATCCTTATAGCCTTGTAGCCTAACCCCATAGCCTAGATGATATTTATCAACGTGTCGTTCAGCTCGAGGAGGCTAATATATCATGACGCTGAGTCGGGTAAGCAGCCGTGAAAATGTACCTCAAATCTCAGCAAATTGACACTGAATCTGTCCTAGCAAATGCCTTTGTAACATCACCACCATTTTCAAAAAATCTGCCAAATATGCCTGTTCAGTATGAAAATCCTCGAGGTAAGATACAAGGCCCTTGAATGATTCAGGAGGCAGCACATGCCACTTTGTTGTCGAGCTTCCATGTTCCTGCCAATGGCCCCAAATGGAATGGTGCACCATCCAGGAGGAGTACGGGGGAAAATACTTATCCCACTCCCATCCACATGTGATTTGTAGAAAAGGCACAATCATTTTCAATGATGGCTTCTAAATTTGGCCAAGCACATGGGTCTTACATGGTCTTTTTTCTAATATTAGCTATGTATACACCTAAAAATGGTTTGAAGATAATTAATTGAATAAGCAATTATTTAATTAATCCCCCTTCCCAATTTCATTGAATTCATTAGCAATTTGATTAAATTCTTCCATTCATCTACTTGTTAATAAATCTAAGGATTTGTTTAATAGGTTCATTTCAATAGTCCCCTTTGATTAATTAATTTACATTAATTAATCCTCCCCCCATTTTAATCAATTCTTCTAATCCCCTAATTAATTAAAATAAATTAATTTGTGGGTTGTTGAAAATTAATTAGTCTTTTCCTATTATTTGAATTTTTAAATTCAAATTACTCACATGCTTCCTAACTTCTAACCACCTAACCTAACCATCCCTCTAACCTAACCCATTCCACCTAACCTTGGGTTTGCCTAACCCTATCCTATCTTGCACATTCTAACCTCCTTATCCTAACCTCCTATGTTGTGGATATTCTTCCCTTGAGACACATGGCACTTTGGCCACATGTCTCCTCTCTTGGACACTTGCCCCTTTATGAGCAAGGCTCCTTGAAACATGTCACCATAGAGATGACAAGTGTCCCTTCCTCCAACCTCTTCTCTAACCTCCTCCAATTTGACCCTTGACATCTTCAGACTCAATCTTGACCATTGATTCCTGCCACCTCACCCCTGGCCTTGAAAATCCTATAAATATCCCCCATTTTGGAGCACAAAGGATCCCATCTCATTATCAATTTAGGCATTGTTACTAGAGGCATATCATTTGAACATTGTTATAGGCAATTGCATTAGCTTAATTTGATCATTTTCTAGCTTAATTGCATCATCATCATAGCTTAATCATGCATATCATTAGCTTAATTAGTCTCTTGGATCAATCTAGCATAATCAATCTCATATTTGCATATCATCATCATTTCAAATCCTCCGTCTAGGTGTAGTTAAGTCACTGGGATTGCTTATCCAGATCTAAGAGCGAATCCACACTCGCATCTCTTAGGAGGTGATAGGTCGCTTTGTCATGGTTCATCTTTCATTTGCTTTTAATTTGCTAAACATGCTTGCAATGATCTATTGAGTGTTTGTGTTGCAGCTGTAGGTATCACACTTCAAAAGCACGACATTTTGGCACACACTGTGGGGCCGAAAAATCTCATTTTTGGCCTCTTAACATCATGAAAATTTCAATCTAGCAAGTTTCTGGTCGGGTTTGATTTTGAATTTCATACAAGTTCCCTTTCTGTCTCGTACAAGCTCCTTTGTGCCCTCGTACGAGAAGGTGAGAATTGTCGTACAAAATTTTGCTTCTGTGTTTTTAAAATAGATTGCATTTTAGGGTTTACATGCTTCAATTTGATTATTACTAATGCTAACCCTGGTCTGTTTGTGAGTTTTTCGACAACCTGATTGGTTTTTGCAGGATGATTGTCAAAGATTACGCTTGTCAATGCTTCATTTCATCAAAACACATCATCACTTCTAACGTATCTATTTTGCAGGTTGCCTAGGAGGACTCAACCAAACTTTATGTCTTCTTTAAATTTTCTAGACACACTTATTTTGCTAATGGAAATGAACAAACATGTCTTATGTGTTTTGATGATAGGCGAGTATGCTCTCACCTTTCCTAGGTGATCAGAAAGCTAGACTCATCTTTTGCTTTCAATAGTGCATATCTTTAGTGGGTCTGCCCTCCCAAGGAGCCTATAAGGCCAAAGCCATTAAGGTCGGTGAGAGGGGAACGACCCAAGTGGGAATGGCTAACGCCAAGTACTCCAACCCACTATAAAATAAACGTGATTTGATGAAAATCAATTCAATGATAGTTCTCGGGAATAGCTCTCCTCTGTACCTTCGGGTATATCAAACCTTGGTTTCAAGGCTGGGAGACCTCTTAATTGAGTTTATACCCTGACACGCAGAACGGATCCCTTACTAGTTTCGATTAAAATTAGAAGCTACTCGATTCACCTCTGAAAGGGGGATAATCTTTATGCAAGAGAGATAATAACTCTCCCAAGACACTTACCATATCATGCCCCCATTAGTGTTTGGAGTCGGATAATACGGCGTTGAGAATCCATTGCGTGAGACTTAGCGACCGTATTCTAATTAGCTATTGGGTGTGTACCTAAGTTTGCAAGCAAAGGATTTCTCTCTCAGCCAACTTCCTTAGGATTTAGCGTGCTGTGCTTGAGATCACTTATCATATCCCATGTTTGTTGTGTCTTCATCCCTAAAACAAAAAAATCAGACATCTAAAAAATTGGAAAACAGAAACAAAACATCAAACTTCATTGATAAAAAATCTATCCAAACAAAGTTTTGTCTCTGTTCTGTCCTCTGTTGTATGAGTTTTTAGTTTTTCATACAGAGCATCTAGTTTATCATCCGGTCCAGTGAGAATTGTCGTACGTGTCAACTTAGCAGAGAATTTTATGTCATCTTTTATCATCTAGTCCAATGGGAATTGTCGTACGAGTCAGTTTAGCAGAGAATTTTGTGTCATCTTTTGTCGTCTGGTTCTATGAGAAAGCTCATACAAGTTTATGCCTTTTGTCGTGCGAGATTTATGGTTTGTCATATGAGCTTGTCTAAATTATCGTTCGATGTTGTATAATCTGTGGTACAAATTTATGTCTCTATTTGTCCAGAACTGTCTTCTTGCATGTATTTTTCAGATCTGTCATATTTGCTTGGTTAGTTTACAGTGAGCATAAACACCTGTTATCTATCATTCTGTTCTTAGATTTTCTTCTTGGTTTGCTTGGTCAAGTTACCATCTGTCAAATTGGATTCTAGAAAGAGACACCTCAAGATTTTCAAGTATTCACCTTCAACAAGTTCAAGATCTAAACATCTCAAAGTGCATCATCACCCTCTTTCATAAACTGATTACTCAAAACATAGTTTCTCATCAGGATCTATCATCCTCTATCATGAAACTACAATTTTTGGTCAGGATAACCTTGTCCCATATCATAGGATATATTGTTCCTATTGGACTTGGTTTTTATCAAAATCATCATCATTGCACTCCAAAACCGAAGATTGAAAAATTGCAAACTTTTAAACACTTGAATCATCTTTTCATGTCATATCACTCTATCACATTTACATTGACAGTTGATCACTTATCGAAACAAATTTTGGACAATTAAATCCTATCACAATATCTAACACACGTGTATGCCCATTTTAACTAGAGCGCAAAGATGAAAGATCGCAGAGATAGAAATCGAAACATTGGAAATAACTGAAGATTATAGAACCATGGATCCCGAAAATGAAATACAAGAAGAAGGGGAAATAACAGAACAACATCTCTGAGAAATTAGACAAGATCCTAAATTCGATAAATTTATGGAGAAAATATTGGAGGGAGAAAAAGAAAAATACTACCTAATGTTAGCTAAATCTGGTGCTACACTCCCCCAAGATTTTGATGTGAGCAAATTAGCACAAAAGAGAAATGACTCTTCCCCTGTAACGAACGACATGAGGATATTTTTGGTCTCAAACTAAATGACACATCAATTCCTGATAACACAAGAACTAATGAGGAAAATTCCATTCCCAAAAAGGATGATGTAGAAATTCTCAACCATGTCAAATCTAATTAAGACACAAGAAGGGTTCAAGATGACACAAGAAGAGATCAAGATCATAGTAGAACACACACTCATACAAGGAAAAATCATATTGATAATCCTATCACAGCTCTTACACAACAAATTCAAATGCTACAAACACAAATTCAAGATATGCAGAGAGGAATTGTTAGAAGATACTTGCTTCAAGAGATATGTCCTTACCCCTTCAATAGAAATATAAAGATGATACCATTTCCTATAGGTTGTGAAACTCCTCGATATGATAAATATAATGGAAGCACTGATCCCCAGGATCATATACAAGAATTTTGCATGCTAAGTATGGAGTTTGCACATGAGGATACCTACCTAATGAGATTATTTCTAAAAAGCTTAAGTGGACTAGCTATGGAATGGTTCTCGAAACTTCCACCTAGGATTAGATCATTCGCAAAATTGGTGGATAAATTTTTTTCACAGTACTCTTATAACATCCAACATGAGGTAACAATGCTCAATTTATATAACACTAAACAAAAGAGTGGAGAACCTTTCATGATGTTTCTACAAAGATGGAGATGATTAGCTTCACGATATCCTCGAACAGTGCCAGAATGCGAGAAGATAGAAATATTCATTGAAAACCTAAATGGACAAATGAGTTATCATCTAAAAATGCAATGCCATCAAAATTTTGAAAAGATGAGTGATAATGGTATCAGAATGGAAGAAGCTATGGTAAAGAATGGTGAGTTGAAGCTCTATAAAGAAGGCGTTAATCCTCCTAAGAACAATGTTAGCAATAATAACAATGATAAGCCTAAATTTTGGAATAGAAATTGAAATGTCATCAACGATGGAATATTGGATAACAACAATGTAAAACCAAAACAACTAGCTTTCAATTTATCCACTCACCCAGCAGCAGCTCAACAAAACAACAATCACCAAAAATCAACTTTCAACAATTTCTTTTGAAGGAAATTTACAAACATTGGTGAACCACTTGGGTCAGCACTGAAGACACTTCTTGCAAACAAATTGATTACTTTGCTAGAAGGAAGGAACTACGAACCTCAAGTAAAACCCCCTTGCTGGAATGATAACCATTATTGCAATTTCCATCGAAACAAGGGACATCACACAGATAATTGTCAGCGGTTGAAACATGTCATCCAAGATTTGATTGATAATGGAGTAATAACTATGGATGGACACACGAAAAATGAATCTCATACAACTTTTAAAACTCTGCGTCCAAACTATGAGAAGGGTGAATAATCAACAACAAATAATGGTAAGGGTAAAGCAAAGGTAAACTACGCTCATACATATGATAATATGGTGAATGTGATTGTAGTTAAAGAAAAGCAAAATCAAGAACCTGCTAATGCTATCACAAGAAGCAAAGCCAAAGTTGTTTTTCCAGGTCCTACCACTAACATGACGTCCACCGCAAAACAATATAATCTAGTGGAGCAATTGCAGAAAATGCTTGCGCAAATATCCATCTTAGAATTGTTAAAGCTTTCACCTGCACACAAAGAAATTCTTGAAAGAGCATTAGTAGATACAACAATGTCTAAAGATCTTGATATAGATCAATTCCAAACCATGGTGGGACACCTCACAACCCCTCACTACTTATCATTCACCGAAGAAGATGACATGTCCTTGCAACATCCCCATAATGCTCCCTTGCATATCGAAGTCATCATTCATAAGACACAAGTTAAACATGTCCTAATAGATGGAGGAACTAGCTTAAATAATTTCTCTTTGAGTCTTGTCTACACTCTAGGTTATTCAAAAGATGTAGTTGATCACTGCAAAAAGATCACCAATTGATGAATACTAAGAGGGGGGGGTGAATTAGTATGCCCAAAAAATTAACCAAACTTTTAAGCAATTATACTACAGACCGGTATAGTAGTTTAAACAACAAACTTGTTAAAACACAGATAAACCAAATAGAAAATAAAGCATTCACCCACAAAAGCACAATCACCATAACACAAGATATTTTGATGTGGAAACCCAAATGGGAAAAACCACGATGAGTAAAACTCACAAGTCAACTATCTACAGAATAGTAACCAGATCGGTTAAGGTCAGACCGGTTAAGGCCTTACAATGTTCTTCACCAGAATAGATCCTTTTAGGAATCTAGATCTCTGTTAGGAGATAAGTCCTATTAAAGACTAACCTGTTAAAGGATTTTAGATCCACAACTGTGAACCACCTTGTTAGAGGATTTACAATAGGCTTGACTGGGCCTACCCGGTTAAGGGTTTCAGACTTGTCGAAGAGATTAGTAATCAACAAGTGAATGATCTAGAAAGTAGCACAAAATGCTTGATTAGATCCTTGACTTCTTCCTGTTAATGCATTGCAACAGTGTGACCGCTTCCACGACAGATCAAATAGGTTGCTCTCCAACTATTTTTCGCTCCATAACCATTTGACCAGTGGTCATAGGTTCTGTACCAGTTTGGGTTCCGGTTCATAGGAGGTTCTGGGACAACTCCTTTAGATCTTGGTGCATAACTTCCAGGGCTGTTCATAACTGATCTGCACTCAAAATATCTATGCCCAAACTTGTTGCATGCATAACAATGACCATTAAATCTACTGATTCTAGCATTGTGGTTGTACACATTGTTTTGCATGTAAGGAAAATTATTGTAAGTCTTACTCCTACACACATTGGCAGTATGTCCTTCCTTATGGCTGTTAAAGCATACAGGTTTGAAATTTGGCTTACCTTTGCTTTGGTTGATCTTAGGTGTCAATTGCTCCTTTGGTGCATCAGGATTGGTTCTAGAGGATTCACCTACCTCATATGCAGAGAAACCAAGTCTAGAGGTATCCTTTGATGGCTTCATTCATTCTAGCTTTTGGTCCAACTTTGTAAGTATCTCCTTTGTCTCAGCAAATTCCTTGGAAAGAGCATCATTGGTCTTCATCAAGGTTTCATTCTGAGAAATGGCTGCATTGGGTTCTGCTTACATTTCTTCTTTCTCTTCCTTATCCTCTTGTAGATAAGCGGTGATGGTACCAATTTCTTGTTTCAACTTAGAGATCTTGTGCTCCTTGTCCTTCACTAGATCTTCAACTTTTCTTCTTTTTTCTAGCTATTGACTCATCCTGATAGTCAATCCTTCCAGCTCCCTCCTTAGGTTAGTTTTAGACTCATTCAATTTCTCCACTTCTTGGACTAGGGCATCCATGTCTGCTTAATCATAAGAGTTGTTCTCAGTAATTTCCATCATTTTCTCAGCAAGCTCTCTTCTTTTGGCTAAAGAGGCTTTATACTTGATCTTAAGTTCATCATAGGCTCTCTCAGATTCAGCCAAATGGTGAGTGAGTTCTCTCATGCTGTATTCCCCCATATCTCCTTTCAAGTGGTTAAACTTAGAGAAAGGTTTTCTCTGATACCAATTGATAAATACTAAGAGGGGGGTGAATTAGTATGACCAAAAATTTTACCAAACTCTTAAGCAATTTTATTGCAGACCGGTATAGTAGTTTAAATAGCAAACCGGTTAAAACACAGATAAGCCAAATAGAAAATAAAGCATTCACCCATAGAAGCAAAATCACCATAACACAAGATATTTTGATGTGGAAACCCAAATGGGAAAAACCACGGTGAGTAAAACTCACAAGTCAACTATCTATAGAATAGTAACTAGAGCAATTAAGGTCAAAGCGGTTAAGGCCTTGTAGTGTTCTTCACTATAACATATCCTGTTAGGAATCCAGATCTCTGTTAGGAGATAAGTCTTGTTAAAGACTACCTTGTTAAAGGATTTCAGATCCACAACTGTGAACCACCTTGTTAGAGGATTTACAATAGGCTTGATTGGGCCTACTCGGTTAAGGGTTTCAGACTTGTCGAAGAGATTAGTAATCAACAAGTGAATGATCTAGAAAGTAGCACAGAATGCTTGATTAGATCCTTGACTGCTTCCTGTTAATGCATTGCAACATTACTTAGTCTTCTATCCTTTGCATGTTCAATCTCTATCGTACGATGCTTCTATAGCAACTTCACACTTCAACACACATACACACATTAAAACCCTAGACATGATGTCCTTAAATAGGAAGTTGATTTCATGTCAGTCCAATGAGATTGGATTACAATTTCCTAGGTTTAGAGCATCTAGACACATTTGGAAACACGACACAAAAACATCGTCAAAGTGTTAGTGGATGATAACTCATCACACTTTACAAGTTTATCGATTGAATCACCACATCAGTGTCGGTGGATGATAACTCATCACACTTTACAAGTTTACTGGTTTAACACAGTATACCGATTACCGGTTAACAAACAAAGAGTGGTAAACTATAACATAGTGTTCTAATAAAAAAGATTAACTGCCGCTAAGGGTCCTCGTTCCGCTTGAGATCTTCATACTGCTTGAGGTCTACGGTCATGCTTTGATCGGTAAGATTCTTCTGCAAAACACCGATAGTCTTCTACAAACAAAGACTATACATAAAATGGCATATAATACCAGTGTGAACAATACAACACATATTACTAGTGGAGAATAACTCATACATAAAATAAGTGTGTGTCCATCAATGACAATCAAAACTAAACATGCCAATAAACACATCAACTGAGTACAAACATTATCAAAATGCCAACAGAAGAAGAGCATTCCTCTAAAGGAATTATGATGTTACTTATTAGAGTGGGACCTTTATAGAAAGACACAACATGCCAAGTTCTAGACTTGGACTTATCATACAACATACTCTTGGGAAGACCCTGGATACATGACATACAAGCTGTTCCATCAACATATCATCAGTGCCTAAAATTTCCCTACAATGGGCAGGAAGTCACGATCTCAGCAGATTCAAATCCATTTCAGTACTGTAGTAATCTCAAACCAGTTCAAGAAGTCATTGTTCCTCATAATAGGGAGGCATCATCTTCGAACACAATCCAAAGAAAAACCATTTGCCTCAATTTGTCAAGTATGGAAAAGAAAATGTAGCTACGAGATTGATGGAATGGATAATATTCAATATCACAATTACCACTCTCTCCTAAGTCCTATGGAAAACCATCAAACTCTAAGAAACAAGCAATTGTGAAACATCTTCCAATATTTGATGGAGCATTTGTTAGTACAGGGACCTTGTCAGAGGAAACAGAAGACAAAGATGTACTACAGTGACTATACAAGGATGAAGAAGTCCAACAAAAGATCAACAATGTCTGCTTACCCATAGAAAAGTATGGAAAAGGATTTAACATTCTTAGAAAAATGGGATACACTGGAACAGGCCCTATAGGAAAGAGAAAAGAAGGTATCTCAGAACCTATCCAACCTTACACTCAACAGGCTATAGATAAAGCAGGCTTAGGGTATGGACAAGTTACCCTACCAGAAGACACATATTTTAGCCAACAACAAGAGGAATATGAAAATAGACAAGAACAACTTGCAATTGAAAGAGAAGAAGCAAGCCTCAAATCAACTGGAAAAACAAACTAAAAGCACCTCCCAAGAAGCCTTAAATCTCAATCAAAACAAGCATGAACCTAGTACTACTCAAGGAGAAATCCTATCAAGGTTGAAAGAACTCAATCTTAGTCCAGAAGAGGTTGAATATGAAAGAAGAAAAGATATGGAAAGAAAAGAAGAAGAAACAAATCAAACGCTATATCAACAAATCTGTAGATTGCAAGCTGCAAGTGAGACAAATTCTAATGAATGGGAATGGGATTCATATCATTCTGAAGAATTAGCTAAAGAAAATTGCTTTGAAGAAGATGTAGGAGTCGATGTAGTTCACATGTATGCAGGGAAAACGTTAGGAACTATCCCACTTGAATTAGAATCACATTCGACTGACTTGGACTTAATCGAGGACAATCAGGAGTTCCTTGTGCAAGGTCATTCTGATGAGGGTACCGTTCTAGACATTGACATACATATCAATAACTCTGACATATCTATCATGATCCTTGATACCCTTGAAACATCTCAATCTGAGGACCCCTTACCTCTAATCCACCTTGAACTTATTGATTGGGAAAATGAAGGACATACTGCCATTGATACCTTTCGAAATGACCATGCCATATCTGTATATCTTAATGCAATCGAACCTGCAACAACTTTCACTAGGAATTTCAGCAACGCATCTTCCAGTCAAGTGGGTGCCAAATCTCCTAGTCGCAAAAAGGAAAATAAAGAAAACAACATCAGGTCTAATGCTGAAAACCATTTCTTGGCAACATTAGATCAGGAAAAAGTAAAAAGAAAGGATTCATCTAATGGTGAAAACCTCCTCAAGGCGCTGAAAGATGGGAGATTTGATACTTTACCTGTGCACTATCAAGAAAGGTCATCCATTTTGATCAAACCAACAGAGACAGTTAACATTGGGACAATAGAGAAACCAAAGATCCTACATCCAACAACTTCTCTGTTAGAAGAACAAATGCAACGATATATGGAATTTTTCAAATGATGACAAATCAATTTCTCCTAGTCATATGTAGACATGCCTGGATTGGATCCAGAGCTTATTATGCATCACTTAAATGTCAGTCCAAGAGCCAAACCAGTTAAATAGAAATTAAGGAAAATGTATCCACATATTGCTCTTCTAGTCAAAGCGGAACTAAGAAATTATTGGATGTTGGATTCATTAGACCTATAGCTTATCCTCAATGGGTATCCAACATCGTTCCTATTTCAAACTAGACAAAAGTATCAGAGTTTGCACAGACTTCAGAGATCTTAATAATGCATGTCCAAAGGATGACTTTCCTTTGCCTAACATTGACATCATTGTAGATTTAACGACTGGACACTCCATGTTTTCTCTAATGGATGGTTTCTCTGGATACAATCAGATTAAAATATCACCTGAAGATCAAGAAAAGACAACTTTCACATGTCCATGGGGCACAATCTGTAGAAACGCCTTGCCTTTTGGACTAAAGAAATTAGGTGCCACATATCAGAGAGCTATGACAATGATATTTCATGACATGATGCATACATTCATGGAAGATTATGTGGATGACATCTTGGCAAAATCATACAATAGGGAAGACCATATAGGAATACTAGAAAAGATCTTTGATAGGTTAGAACAGTATAAGCTACGAATCAATCCCAAGAAATGTGCCTTTGGTGTTACTTCAAGCAAGCTATTATGATACATTGTTTTAGTTGGAGGTATCGAAGTAGATCCAACTAAGGTTAAAGAAATCATGGAAATGGTATCTCCCCAGAATATCAGTCAACTAAGATCACTTCAAGGAAGACTACAGTCAATTAGAAGATTTGTTGCTCAACTAGCCGATAAATGTCAACCATTTACTCATCTATTATATAAAAATGTTCATTTTAGGTGGGACCATCAATGTGAGGACATGTTCAACAATATCAATGCCTATCTCATGCAACCACCCATCCTAATGCCATCAATTCCAGGAAAGCCATTGTTACTCTATGTATCAACCACTGAAGTATCATTAGGAGTTCTACTTGCACAACATGACAATGAAGGAAAAGAACAAGCCATCTACTATATCAGCAGAACATTAGTAGGATACGAAATCAACTATTCTCCAATAGAAAAAGCATGCTTGGCAGTAGTTTTTTCTTCTCAAAAATTAAGACACTATCTACTATCTCACTCCATCAAGTTGATAGATAAAATCGATCCATTGAAGTATTTGCTCAGCAAGGCAACATTAATAGGACAATTAGAAAAATGGATCATGATTCTAAGCGAGTTTGATATTGAGTATGTTGACATAAAAGCTATAAAGGGGTAAGTCATTGCAGATCAACTAGCAGAGGTACCACTTCAAGATAATCGTCCTTTAAAGATTGAGTTTCTCGATGTTGATATCCTAACGGTCACCACAAAAAACATGGCAATTATACTTTGATGGTTCATATACACAGCATAGATCAGGAGCGCGTATTCTATTCATCACACCACAAGGTCATACAATTCTGAAAGCATACAAATTAAGCTTTCCATGTACCAACAATACAACAAAATATGAAGCTTTAGTTATAGGTATCAAAATGGCTATAGAATGGAACATTCCACAACTTCAAGTCTTTGGAGACTCTCAGCTCGTCATCAATCAAATCAATGATGATTATCAAACAAAGGATGAAAAGATAATGCCTTTAAGAAAATGGTTGATGATATCAAGAAATACTTTGTAGAAATAACTTTTCAGCAGATTCCAAGGAATGACAACAAAGCAGCAGATGCCATGGCAACACTTTCTTCTCTCCTTAAGACACAGGAAAATCAAGAGCATTACGAATTCCTGGTGGAAGAGTTGTTTTACCCTGCTCATAATTGTCCTGATTACCAAAATATTTATCACCTTGTTGGGTATGATCCCTCTTGCTATGGCCAAACTTACACATACCTGAAAGATAATATCCTCCCTCTTGACTTATCAAAAAACCAAAAGAGAAACTTTATTCGCCAATCCTCTCATTACACTCTTGTTGCAGATACCCTGTTTAAATGAGGTCTAGACGATACTCTTTTAAGATGTCTTGAACAAGAAGAATCTGAGAAGGCCTTAAATGAAGTCCATAACAAAATTTTTGACACTCATTTAAGGGGTCTTACCCTTTCAAAAAAACTCATACGCTTGGGTTATTATTGGCCAACTATGGAACAAGATTCTTTTTAGATAGAAAAAACATGCAAACAATGTCACATCCATGGGAATTTGATTCATGCACTAGCACAAGAAGTTCATGCTTTGGAAACATCTTGGCCTTTCTATCAATGAGGTCTTGATCTAGTAGGAAAGATAAATCCTTCTTCATCTAATGGTCACAAATTCATCCTTGTAGCTACAAAATATTTCACAAAATGGATTGAGGCAGTACCTCTCATCAATATCAGAGGAAAAAAAATTGCTGCATTTATTTTGAACTACATCATCTGTCGCTATGGAATACCCATGACCATTATCATTGATAATGGTTGATTGTTCAAGAATCAGGATGTCCAAGAACTATGTGAGAAATTCAAGGTCCAACATAGATTTTCCACACCCTACTATCCACAAGGGAATGGGCAAGCAGAAGCATCAAACAAAACTATTTTGAAAATCCACAAAAAGACAGTGAATGATGCTGGAAGAGATTGTCATAGGGCGTGTGCACAAAGATGGTGGTCAGAAAAGTGGACACCACCCAAAAAAAACTTGGAAAAATAGGTAGCGCGTACGCGGTTTTAAAATTTAAAATTCCCGCGTACGCGCTTAGGTTTGTTCTTCCCGAGCCTAGAAAAGGTAGCGCGTACACACTGCTTTTAGGAAACTGAGCACGTACACGCTACGCCTAGGAAAATTAGCGCATATGCACTGCTTATAGGAAAATGAGTGCGTACATGCTAATAATCTAAATAAAACCGCGTACGCGGTGCCTGCTTAAAAAAGTTTTAAAAAAAAACTAGGTCTCATTTACCCGTAAAGTGCATTTTTTACTTTGTTTTTTTCCCATTTTCTAACCTAAACCGCGAATGGGGTGCTAAATTTGTCCTCCAGGCTATGGATCAAAGTTAGTTTTTGTTTATTTTTGTCTTTCTTTCTAGTTTATGCAATTTGTTTTACATTTTGAATTTAATTTCATTAATTTTGATTAGGTTTTTTCATTTTTTGTTTCAAAAACTAGATTCTTCTAATCCAGAACAAGAACAACCAAATGCATCTCCTGAAAACCCACAAGAACAACCAAATGCACTTCCTGAAAAACACACAAGAACAACCCCCAATTCCTCCTTTTAACCGCATAGCTGAAACACAGGAAGAATTAATTAATCAGTTAGGACAAAATACATCTAAAATCAATAGACTGATTGTAAAATTGAAAACTTCTAAACTTGACCATCATCAATCCCTCACCACTAGCCTAGAAACATTAGCTAGTGGTGCCATAGCTATTTCCATAGAAATTATCAAATGGGGAAGCTTTAGGGATAGGTGTCGTCAATTCTATGCCAATGGGCTATCATACGATGGAGTTAAAAACAAAAATATTTCTAAACAACAAATATGTGCCCTTTTTGTTGACCCCAAAACTGGTCAGTCATTACCTCCTAATACAAAGAGGTTTCCCATACATTGGTGTACCAATGTGCAGATGAAGAATCTTTTTTGGCAGAGGTGGTGGATGGTCTTTGATGATCCACCTTGTAATAATTATGAGGTGCCATTATATTTTTTGAGAAAAATATATTGTGAGTTTGTGCTCAATGTGTGCCCAAATTATTTTGACATGAGAGAGTTTCATGGTAGAGGTGGTGGCTCTTCCCAAGATAGACCTGGAGCCCATAGGCGATTAGCCGCGAAGAGTCGCTGCCCCCTAGCACCCAAACCCAAGGTGCATCAGGCAGTCCCATTAGAGCTGAAAGAGTCGATGTAGCTACAGACTCTTCAGGCTGCCACAACATTGACTGGTGCCATCATCCATCATGGGACATCATTAGCACACCCTAATGTATTGGATGATGAGCTGTTAGAGGGCGACAGAGAGCCCATTGAGCATATGTGTGTCAGTTGCTCAGGGATATGCTCGGGGATAGATGATGCAACTAGTGTAGATGGATACTTATATCATCTATGCATGATTTGCGGTTGTAGATGTCAGGCTCACACGGTTGAGGATGTCATGTTGACAGATGAGTTGATGGACATGGTGTTTTCCCATGAGCCACAGACACAGGTGTGTTGATTTGAATTCATAACATTTTATTTATCAATCACTTTAATTTTGTAATTACATAAATGAATTTTCATTTATACATCGATTTAAATTGAGACAAATAATATGCATTGCAACATGCAGCAGCGGTATCCCATACACCTCGCCCAGTTACCACAGCTGCAACTTCAACGCCTTAGGTATAAATTTTGTAACATGTTAAAATAGAATAGTACACTTTGAATTCAAAAAATTACAAGATATACTATCTTTAATGCTTGGTCCAATTTCTAGTTTGCAGGTGTTGATAGGGACGAAATGTCCCAGATTGATGACATCACGCTCTCAGTGATCGATTTTGGCCTACAAGGCTATACGGTATGATATTTTGTACAACTCTTTTTATGTATTGTTTTGATGGAATATGCAAGTCATTTCATTTTAGATTTTTAAAATTATGTTTAATTTATTATCTGTACTAATATCTCATGTTAATTTTGTGTTTTTAGGGTACCCCCTCCGCGTCTAGGGCTCGTCCTAAGAAAAAGAATTCCTTGAAGACACCAAAACATGTGAAGAAGGTAATTGAACACATTTTTAGTTGTATAATTGTTTGAAAATGTTGAAATAAAGTATTAGTTGGGTTTTGTAGATTGATTAGTGTTTTTTGTCTATTTTACATGTACAGTGGTCATTGAGCTTTGTGGATATGTTGAATGCACCTGATTCACCCACGGATCAAGAGAGGGCAGAGGTATGTATCTCTACTTTATTTTCTTGATTTCATGATTATATGCACGCGTACATGTGAACTTGTGATATATTATAATCTTATAATTTTTTTCATACAGGAAATATCCATACCTATTTTGTCAATGGTGAACCCTCCTCCTTGCACTGGAGAAGCATCTCAGGATCCGGTACACTTTTGTTTGATATGTAAAATTAATTGTTTTCAACCTTCAATACTTATCATTATATTAATTGTATTTAATCTTTGTACATTTTTTGTATAGGTAATAGCGATAGTTTTGACATCGATGGTGAGCCATCCTCAGTCCATTGGAGAAGCATCTCAGGCACAGGTACATCATTGTTCTCTATATTATAGCTTTTAAGTGTTTTTGATATATTTATGTTAGTACATTGTATTAATTGTATATTTAATCTACAATAGACTCCTTCGCATTACGACCATAACGTGGATCCATTTAAGTATGTCTTCAAGAAGACTCCTAAGAGTGACAAGGAGAGGAGAGCGAAGACATTAGCTCCTGGATCAGCCGATGAGGTAATCTACATTTCAATTGCAAAGGAATTAAAGTTAAATGCATACTTATGTTGTTAATTGTGAACTATTTTCTACAAAAGAATTCTAACTTGGCTTTTGAATTGTGGTTTTGCAGCCATCTACAGAGCCGCGTAATGCACTGAAGAGGCTTGATTTTGATGATCCACCACAATTTTAGGATCATATAGTGTTAGTTTTGGTCATAGAATGACCAATACATGTAGATATATTCTACATTTTTATTGTATATCGATTTGGACATGGCATATGCCACATTTTTATAATACTTGTATTGACTTGGCAGACATGCATTTTTTTTTATATAAATATCAATATTCGATCCAATAAATGTGTAACAAGTTCATTATTTTGTATTCATTGTATTTTGTGGTTGTCCTTTTATAAATTTAAATGAATATTTGCATATGTAATCAACAATATGAATATAAACAACAAAAACATATGATATAAAACATTGCAATCGTGGAATATGATTTGATAAATTTCTAAAATGTTGAATTAACCCTACAAAACTCCTTGTATTCAGTTCATTATTGTGTATTTGTTGTATTTGGTGGCTGCCCTTTTATAAATTTAAATGAATATTTGCATATGTAATTAACAATATGAATATAAACAACAAAAATCGACAGTATTAATATAAACAACAATGTGTTTGGTGCGAGAGCACCCTCACGCTCGCAATGGTCAAATCTTGTTCCTCGTGTGCACAAACCGCCATCACGAGCACATCCATGTGGGCAGGTTTACGCTAGGCATGCCCCTATCGTGCATCCCAAAGCACCAAAACGTTGAGAGTCATACCCTACCAGTGCGATCTCTCAAGTGCCCTGAGTTCAAAAAATTGTCAAAATTTGACGGACTGTTTCTTCCAATCCACGACACATACGGTCGATCTGTTTGATCCCATGGGGTTGCATGAGGCTCCTCTATAATGGCCTATCTCGATTCTCAATGACTTGGAGGCATTTTGAATTAGTAACATTTTTTTGTCTACTAAAAAAACCATCAGCTGCTTGTGAGGAAAAGTTGCAAGATTGGCTAGAATTGATTTTGTTCCTCATGTGCACAAACCGACATCGCGAGCACGTCCAGGTGGGCATGCTTACACTAGGCATGCCCCTGTCATGCATCCCAAAGCACTAGAACGGAGAGAGTCATACCCTACCGGTTTTGACATCTAGGGCTCATCCTAAGAAAAAGAATTCCTTGAAGATGCCAAAACGTGTGAAGAAGGTAATTGAACACATTTTTAGTTTTACTATTGTTTGAAAATGTTGAAATCAAGTATTAGTTGGGGTTTGTAGATTGATTAGTGTTTTTTTGTCTATTTTACATGTACAACGGCCATTGAGCTTTGTGGATATGTTGAATGCACCTGATTCACCTATGGATCAAGAGAGGGCAGAGGTATGTATCTCTACTTTATTTTCCTGATTTCATGATTATATGCACGCGTACATGTGAACTTGTGATATATTATAATCTTATAATTTTTTCATATAGGAAATATCCATACCTATTTCGTCAATGGCAAACCCTCCTCCTTGCACTGGAGACGCATCTCAGGATCCGGTACACTTTTGTTTGATATGTAAAATTAATTGTTTTCAACCTTCAATACTTATCATTATATTAATTGTATTTAATCTTTGTACATTTTTTGTATAGGTAATAGCGATAGTTTTGACATCGATGGTGAGCCATCCTCAGTCCATTGGAGAAGCATCTCAGGCACAGGTACATCATTGTTCTCTATATTATAGCTTTTAAGTGTTTTTGATATATTTATGTTAGTACATTGTATTAATTGTACATTTAATCTACAATAGACTCCTTCGCGGTACGACCATAACGTGGATCAATTTGAGTATGTCTTCAAGAAAACTCCTAAGAGTGACAAGGAGAGGAGAGCGAAGACATTAGCTCTCGGATCACCCGATGAGGTACTCTACATTTCAATTGCAAAGGAATTAAAGTTAAATGCATAGTTATGTTGTTAATTGTGAACTATTTTCTACAAAAGAATTCTAACTTGGCTTTTGAATTGTGGTTTTGCAGCCATCTACAGAGCCATGTATTGCGCTGAAGAGGCTTGATTTTGATGATCCACCACAAGTTTATGATCATATAGTGTTAGTTTTGGTCATAGAATGACCAATACATGTAGATATATTCTACATTTTTATTGTATATCGATTTGGACATGGCATATGCCACATTTTTGTAATACTTGTATTGACTTGGCAAACATGCCTTTTTTTATATATATAAATATCAATATTCGATCCAATAAATGTGTAATGAGTTCATTATTTTGTATTCATTATATTTTGTGGTTGTCCTTTTATAAATTTAAATGAATATTTGCATATGTAATCAACAATATGAACATAAACAACAAAAATATATGATATAAAGCATTGCAATCATGGAATATGATTCGATAAAATTTCTAAAATGTTGAATTAACCCTACAAAACTCCTTGTATTCAGTTCATTATTGTGTATTCGCTGTATTTGGTGCCTGCCCTTTTATAAATTTAAATGAATATTTGCATATGTAATTAACACTATGAATATAAACAACAAAAATCGACAATATGAATTTAAACAACAATGTGTTTGGTGTGAGAGCACCCTCACACTCGCAATGGTCAAATTTTGTTCCTTGTGTGCACAAACCGACATCGCGAGCACGTCCGAGTGGGAAGGTTTATGCTAGGCATGCCCCTGTCATGCATCCCAAAGCACCAGAATGTCGAGAGTCATACCCTACCGGTGCGATCTCTCAAGTGCTCTGAGTCCAAAAAATTGTCAAAATTTGATAGACTATTTCTTCCAATGCACGACACATATGGTTGATCTGTTTGATCCCGTGGGGTCATGTGAGGCTCCTCTACAATGGCCTATCTTGGTTTTCGACGAATCAGAGCCATTTTCAATTAGTAGCATTTTTTTGCCTGCTCCAAAAACTGTCGGTTGCATGCAAGGAAAAGTTGCAAGATTGGCTAGAATTGATTATGTTCGTCGCGTGCACAAACTGACATCACAAGTGCCTCCAAGTGGGTAGGTTTATGCTAGGCATGCCCATTTCATACATTTCAAAGCACCAAAACATCAAGAGTCATACCCTACCGATGCGATCTCTCAAGTGCCCTGAGTCCAAAAAATTGTCAAAATTTGATGGACTATTTCTTCCAATCCACGACACATACGGTTGATTTGTTTGATCTTGTGGGGTTACGTGAGGCTCCTCTACAATTTCCTATCTCAAGTTTCTATGACTCGAAGCCATTTTTAATTAGTAGCATTTTTCGCCTACTCCAAAAACCGTCAGTTGCTTGCAAGGAAACATTGTAAGATTGGCTAGAATTGATTATGTTCATCGTGTGCACAAACCGACATCACGAGCACGTCTGGGTGGGTAGGTTTACGCTAGGAATGCCCCTTTCATGCATCCCAAAGCACCAGAACATCTATAGTCATACCCTACCGGTGCGATCTCTCAAGTGCCCTGAGTCCAAAAAATTGTCAAAATTTGACGGATTGTTTCTTCCAATCCACGACACATACAGTTGATCTGTTTAATCTCATTGTGTCGCATGAGGCTCCTCTACAATGGCCTATCTCGGTTTTTGATGACTCAGAGCCATTTTCAATTAGTAGCATTTTTTTGCCTGCTCCAAAAACCGTCAATTGCTTGCAAGGAAAAGTTGCAAGATTGGCTAGAATTGATTCTGTTAGTCGTGTGCACAAACCAACATTGGGAGTGCATCTAGGTGGGCAATTTTATGCTAGGTATGCCCCTATCATGCATTTGAAAGCACCAGAACATCGAGAGTCATACCCTACCAGTGCGATCTCTCAAGTGCCCTGAGTCCAAAAAATTGTCAAGATTTGACAGACTATTTCTTCCAATCCACGACACGTACGGTCGATTTCTTTGATCCCGTGGGGTTGCGTGAGGCTCCTCTACAATGGCCTATCTTAGTTTTCGATGACTCAGAGCCATTTTCAATTAGTAGCATTTTTTCGCCTGCTCCAAAAACCGTCAGTTGGTCTAGGGCTCGTCCTAAGAAAAAGAATTCCTCGAAGACGCCAAAACATGTGAAGAAGGAAATTGAACACATTTTTAGTTGTACAATTATTTGAAAATGTTGAAATCAAGTATTAGTTGGTTTTTGTAGATTGATTAGTGTTTTTTGTCTATTTTACATGTACAACAGCCATTGAGCTTTGTGGATATGTTGAATGCACCTGATTCGCCCACAGATCAAGAGAGGGAGGAGGTATGTATCTCTACTTTATTTTCTTGATTTCATGATTATATGTACGCGTACATGTGAACTTGTGATATATTATATCAAACTAGAGCATGTGAACTTGTAATCTACATTTCAATTGCAAAGGAATTAAAGTTAAATGCATAGTTATGATGTTAATTGTGAACTATTTTCTACAAAAGAATTCTAACTTGGCTTTTGAATTGTGGTTTTGCAGCCATCTACAGAGCCATGTATTGCGCTGAAGAGGCTTGATTTTGATGATCCACCACAAGTTTATGATCATATAGTGTTAGTTTTGGTCATAGAATGACCAATACATGTAGATATATTCTACATTTTTATTGTATATCGATTTGGACATGGCATATGCCACATTTTTGTAATACTTGTATTGACTTGGCAAACATGCCTTTTTTTATATATATAAATATCAATATTCGATCCAATAAATGTGTAATGAGTTCATTATTTTGTATTCATTATATTTTGTGGTTGTCCTTTTATAAATTTAAATGAATATTTGCATATGTAATCAACAATATGAACATAAACAACAAAAATATATGATATAAAGCATTGCAATCATGGAATATGATTTGATAAAATTTCTAAAATGTTGAATTAACCCTACAAAACTCCTTGTATTCAGTTCATTATTGTGTATTCGCTGTATTTGGTGGCTGTCCTTTCATAAATGTAAATGAATATTTGCATATGTAATTAACAATATGAATATAAACAACAAAAATCGACAATATGAATTTAAACAACAATGTGTTTGGTGCGAGAGCACCCTCATGCTCGCAATGGTCAAATTTTGTTCCTTGTGTGCACAAACCAACATCAGGAGCATGTCCGGGTGGGCATGTTTACGCTAGGCATGCCCCTGTCATGCATCCCAAAGCACCAGAATGTCGAGAGTCATACCCTACCGGTGCGATCTCTCAATTGCCCTGAGTCCAAAAAATTGTCAAAATTTGACGGACTATTTCTTCCAATCCATGACACATGCAGTTGATTTGTTTGATCTCGTGGGGTCACATGAGGCTCCTCTACAATTTCCTATCTTGGTTTTCAACGAATCAAAGCCATTTTCAATTAGTAGCATTTTTTTGCCTACTCCAAAAACTGTCAGTTGCTTGCAAGGAAACGTTGTAAGATTGGCTAGAATTGATTATGTTCATTGTGTGCACAAACTGACATCGCGAGCACATCTGGGTGGGCAGGTTTACACTAGGCATGCCCCTGTCATGCATCCCAAAGCACCAGAACGTCTAGAGTCATACCCTACCATTGCGATCTCTCAAGTGCCTTGAGTCCAAAAAATTGTCAAAATTTGACAGACTGTTTCTTCCAATCCACGACACATATGGTCAATTTGTTTGTTCTTGTGGGGTTGCGTGAGGCTCCTCTACAATGGCCTATCTTGGTTTTTGATGACTCGGAGCCATTTTCAATTAGTAGCATTTTTTTGCCTGCTCAAAAAATCGTCAGTTGCTTGCAAGGAAAAGTTGCAAGATTGGCTAGAATTGATTATGTTCCTCGTGTGCACAAACCGATGTTGCGAGCACTTCCGAGTGCACAGGTTTATGCTAGGCATGCCCCTGTCATGTATCCCAAAGCACCAGAACGTTGAGAGTCATACCCTACCGACGCAATGTAGAAGTTGCTTGACAACTTTTTTGACAATTTTTTGGACAACAATGACAATTTTTGCTCAAATTGTATCTAGTCTCAATCTATGACCCCTATGACCCGATAATGACTCAAATAATTATCCATGATTATACAAGAATCAAGAATTCTCATGATTGACTAGGGACACATCACATATACTCAAAACATAGTCACAAAATATTGACACACAAAATAGTCACAAAACATTGTCACATATTATTCAAAAATTTGCCTCTAAATATGGTCAAATCAGCTCTTGGCTATTTGATTATACAAAAAATTGTCTTACAAATAATCTCATGGGCTTTTATACAAAATTTGGCATTACAATATATGTGATTCAGCTCATCGCCATTTTAATATACAAATCATCTCATGGGCTTTTATACAAAATTTGGCATTACAATATGTGCGATTCAGCTCATCGCCATTTTAATATACAAAATTTGGCATGTACATATGTACAAATCAGCTCATTGCCACTTAAATATACAAAATTATGCCCCTAAACATGTAAAAATCAGCTCATGGGCATTTATATATATAAAAAATGAATATAGAACAATTCATCGACGATTTATACAAAATTCTCAAAATCATTCTACTCTGAACCATAGAATCAATCAAGCGAGCCTTCAGGATCGGCTCTAACCCATATTGTGTCAAGTATTGCCTCATGGTTAGATTCATGAACTTTCCATAAAATATTGTTATGAGGTCTACCACGATACTTCATCAAATGAATATATGTTGCAACAACAAGGTTTGAGAAATGAAGAATATGTCTGTGTGTTTCAAAGTCCTTGAACAACCAAACATCAGAATTCTTGATAGGGTATCTCCGAAGCCATGTTCCTGTCATGACAACAAACCCTATTGGGTACTCAATACCCTCTCCGTCAATGATTGTGGTTGTCAATTTTCTTTTAGGCTCAACACAACGACACAAATAGTAATTTGTTCCTTCTTCATTGTTCTCTTCTGCAACAACTACATACACATGACCTGCATTTTATAAAGTGTTAATTAATACCAAAAATAAAGTAAGATGTACAATAAAATGAACCAAAAAGAATGCTTGCAAAAAAATTAACTCAAAAAATCACCTGAATCTACTAGGTCGGATACATAGTCAAAATCCACTGATGTCTCCATCTGGCTCAATTATAGTGCTTTGGGAATTTGATATGAATCAATGGGAACCAACGGTCTACAAGACCATTTGTCAACCCACTCTTTTGATTAACATTATTCCCACAAACAATACATGCATGAAGAGCAAAAACATACCATTTGTCTCGTATAAATTACCAGTGAACTTAAAATTTGAACTCATAAATGAGTGCATGTCACTCGATCCTGCAACTGTACAACAATCTAGATAGTTTTCAATGTTAAATTTAGTGATCAACCAAAAATATCTATGAACCAATGACGTACCTGGATTACCTGGACCCATCGTAGACTTACACCATCGCACAATTATTTCTGCATCTACCAACTCAACACCACCTTCATACTTCAAATCATCCTTGGCTAGGGCTCTTTTCACACATGCTCCTGCACCATCGTGCTCTCCCTTACCATGTCCAGCCTTAGTGAAATTCTAAAAATGTTGTACAACGCTTGTCACATGCATCCTTGTCAACCAATAAAACATCCTTGCATTCTTGAATTGTGTGGTGCAATTATCTGACCATATTAAGTGTCAGTTGTATCGTATGTTCCTTTCCCTTAAACTATCATAGAAAACTTTAAAGTATCCTTGTACAAACTCCGATGAATGATTATGATCATCACTTATGTGGAAGTGATACTCTCTTACAACCTTTGTATCCTCCTTTGTGCTATCATCTGCATGGATGAATGCTATGTGTACAAAAATAGAAACTTGTGTAGAGTGATAATACATGGATTGCACTTCATTTTGAGGTTGTAGTGTATAATTTTGAGCAAAATCAACGATAGAGACAATGGTACCAAGAGGAAATGTGTCCTTACATAACTTGAATTGCTCATCTAACCATCGAGCTCTATGTGTATGCATTATGTACTCATAAACTAGTTTCTCTTGAAATTTTTTCATAAATTAAGCTACACATATATCATTTTTCACTAACTCACATCTCTTCAAATCTTTTCCATCTTTAACTCCATATGTGACTGTCTTGTATTTTCCGAAAGAAATTAGTTTCGTACCAATTTCATGTGTGCTCTCCAAATGTATGCATCTTGGTAAATGTTGCAAACCACCACATATAGCACAAGAACCTTCCAAACAAGGCATCTTATAATAAATGCAACCATCATGTCTATTACATAGCACACTTGAAATAAATTCTCTTGCTGACTTAGGAGGTGATTGTATATTACATTCCTGCAAAACATCGTTAGTGTGCAAAGTAGAACAAATATGACGAAAAATATCATAATGCATGGAGAATTCAATATGCATCCTACAACAACATGTGGTGTGTACATGATTAATCTTAATATAAAAAAGGTTTTGCCATTTCAAAAAATCTTTGAGAAAGTTTTATTTGAGGAAACTTTTGAAGGAATCTTTCATAAAATTTAGTTTGAGTCATATCCAGATAGTGTTTCGCATGTGGCTCATGATTTTTAGACCCAATTCGCCTTCTAACAACATCTCTTTGGTTGGGTGATACTCTTGCGTTGTCATGCCAAAAATTTTCAATTAATGTTTTTAGTGCATCTACAACAACCTTGTGTTTGCACGGTAGTCTACCCGAGAATGCCCAAAGAGAATTATTGTTAGGTTCCTCTATTTGTTCTCGCTTCTTTAATGCTTTACTTAATGCTGTTCTACTAACGTTTAATGACTTACTTGTTTTGCTTATCAAACGATCTTTTTTTATTTTCTTTCTCATTATGGTTGATGTAATGACATGTCGAGTAGCATTAGAATCTTTACTACGTGATTTTGAACCAATAGATTGATATACATCAAATAGATTTCTAACAATAGTTCTTTCATTGTTACTTTCAGATGATCTTAGGCCTAGAATTTTCATTGTCTCTCTAAAATTCAAATTTTTAATCATTTGAACAATTAATTAACATCTTCCAGTTTGATTTAAGTTTTTAAAATAGTTTTGCCATATTCTTTTAACCATTCTCCTACAAGTTTGTTTATTCATTTTATTGGGCATTGACTTCAATATATTCTCATCAATGTCAATTAGATACTTTGGTTTCCTACGAATGATTCTAGGAGGTGTTAACATCGGTGCATTATGTACATTCAATTCATCAAGTAGAGAAGATGTAATATGTTCATCATTTAATTGATTATTCAATGCGGTATCTTCTTCAATTGCATTAGGTTCAAACGGTAAATTATTAAATGTTTCTTCTTCAATTGCATTAGGTTCAAACCATAAATTATCAAATGTTTCTTCTTTAATTGCATTAGGTGCATTATATTCATTTGGTAAATCGAATTGAGATGTTGAGGTTGACATACCTTCTTCTCCCATTGATCTTATATCAAGCAATTTCTTCATACGCTGCCTTTGTCTTTCCTTTTGAGCCTCTCATTGTTCCATCGTTCCTTGCTTGTTCTTTCCCATGGTTGAGATCGATTGACCTAAATAGAATCATATTACATATATATGTAAAGAAAAGTTCAAAAATAAATAAATAACCATAAGTATGCATCTTATCACTATTTTTTGGAATCAAACTATTAAACAATCACAATTTAATCATTTGAAACCATGCAAAAACAAAAAACTAATAAAAACAACAATTCTAATCATTTGAAATCATGCAAAAACAAAAAATTCAGTTACTTTTATGTATACAACAGTGATAGAAGTGTAGACACAGTTCCAGTGGGGCCTTCAATGACCTCAAAAACTTCTTTTGAGGCCGTTGAGGCTCTTGGGAAACTAAAAC